>NW_021963778.1:0-54041 GCF_901765095.1 Microcaecilia unicolor | reverse complement strand
TTTTTTTTTAAATCATACTCTCTCCGTACAATTTACTCGTTATTATCAACTATGATCTGTCCAAGGTATAGATTGCACTGACTCAACATTCAGGAACCTAAGCATTTCAATTTTGATTCAAAAACTAAATCTAAAGTATGTCCTGCAGAATATATGGCATTTTTATAATCTATATCCATCCTAACACATCTGGATTCCAAAAAACCTTCAACTAAATCATCATCCTTAATAATCAACCCTCAAATTAAAATCACCCATTAAAATTGATTATTTACATTCAAATTAGAAGCAATTAACAATCAAAAATGAGTACTCCTTATATAAGGACCCTAGAGCTGCACACACACTAAAACAAAATTAACCATGCTGGATGACATACCAATATCTCCATACCATTCTCTCCAAACCCATCACTCTTTTAAGAGCTAATTCACTCTTAAAAATATGTAAACTCCTCTTCCCCTTTTCTTTTTTCTCTCTTGAAAAAAATAGCAGAATAACCAAATGGACAAAGCCGATTTAAAAATCACGAAGTCCTCCTCCCCAAGCCAAGACTCGTAACACACAAAATACAAATATCCTGCTCTCTAATTAAATCAAAAATCAAAGACCTTATTCTTTACTGATATTGCATTTATTAATACCTTTTAAGATTCCTAATCAGTAGACACATAATTTGAAACAATCTTGTTTTCATATTTTATAAGATTTCCTCTGTAAATCACCACATCTACCCCTCCCAATTAATACCAGTATATGACTAAAACAAATCTCTCACTATATTTCCCCATAGTCCGAGAAACCTTCCAAAGTCCATTCAAGGATGCACAAAGGAACCCCCTTTGTCGTGCTCCTCTGTTGGTGCAACAGAGTCGCGTGCCATCCTTCGGCGCGCGCACCTCCAGCACAAAGCTTCTCTTTAAATCAGCTCAACGCTGACCTGTATGATGTCATAGGTGGGCAGAGACTAGTTGTACAGGGAGAAAACCTCATGATGTTTAAACTCGGGAAGCCTTGTTTTCAGCAGATGTTCCCACTGCAGATGGAACAAGCTAGCAACACAATTCTCACAGCACAGGGTAGGGCAGTCCAGTAACTTCTCTGGCGCAAGGCTTCTCCTTAATCAGCTCAACGTCGACCCAAAATTTAAAACCAGGAGTAGCCAGAAAGTCTCCCTCCTGAACTAACTTGGCAGCTCTGACATTTGTAACAGAAAAACTGACTAATCCACAAAAAAAAAGCCATGATTGCAAACGTATCTAGGGTTTCTGATAAACACCTTGGTACAAAATAAATAAATTACAGGAACCTCTCCACCCCCACCCCCTTTCCCCTAGCACTCTCTCACCCCTCCCCTTGCCTAGCTTGGATCTTCCATTATGTTTTTCTGCCTTTTCCGCACCAACTCCACCTCAGCTATACAAATATATTTGCTTCCATTGTAAAAGGTACCCAGCAATAGCTATTCACCTTCAAAAACACTGGAAAATAAATAGCCAAGAGACAGGGCCTGATTCACACAACAGGGTTGATCCTGTCCTAGATTTCCCCCATTGCATGCAGGGACTTGCAGTTCTGGTTTCCCCCCATTGCATTCCAGAAGCAAAATAAGATTCCAAGCCTCTGCATGCAACGAGGTAAAGCCGGGACTGATCAACCCCTACGGGTGAATCACCTTGCCAAGAATAAAAGTCCTGATATACCATAAAAGAAAGCTTAAAAGCTGGTACACTTAGCTTTCCCAGAGAAGGTTAGAATGGGAGGTTTTCACTTCTAGTATACTTACTTGCCCTGTGGACATATGACATGAGGATGGGATGCAATCAGTGGGGCAAGAAAGTGCTCTGGCCAGCCCTACTGCACAAGTACTAGCCAAGTGCATGTCAAACTCTACAGTGAATAACTGTAAAACACTCGAAACCAATGCTCTCTTAGCTCTTAATTTATAGAATTTGTGCCACATCACAACCTTTTCCAAACAGACTGTAAGCCTTGCTCTTGGGAAGTCAATACTTATGCATTTCAGCTGCTTTGCAGACAGACCTTTGAATTTGAATCTTAGCTAGAGCATGCAGAGATGTGGCATGGATGGAACAGATTAGAGTTTGAAGTGGAATTTTCTTTTGGATCTTATGGAGATCTTCTAAGGGCACTGCATTCTTTATATAAGTATATGGGACAATTTTGCACAGGTTCCAGTTGATAACCTTCAGCTTGCCACATTTTTCCATTTAATGAGCTTTTCAAGGCCTTTCAAACCCTCATTTGCCCCTCTAAGATAGTGATTCTCAGCCTGTGTCATGACACACCAATGTGTCACAAAGCAAGCGTGGGACTGTTGTCCTTTCATTTTGGATAGCTCTAAGGTAAGTACCTTTTAATATGAAGAATAAGATTTAATCTATTGATAAACATTTTTGAACAAACAAATAAGAATTGGACCTAGAATTAGAATTCTGGGAGCCTTACGTGTAAGATGATTTACCTAAGGTCCTCTAAACTAAGTTTTCTTTAATTTGCTGCTATCAGTTATGCTTATGGGTTTAGCTACTGATAAAGCACAGGCAGGCATATTGCAGGGCTCAGCTGCCCTCAAGCGTATTAAGAGGTGAGGAAGTCCACCCTGGATGCAGGCACAAGGGTGTGCCGAGCAGATGTGTGGCTGTTAGCTCTGCCGGTCCCATGCCCAAGAGCAGGAAGTAGAGGGGACAGGAGACCAGCAGATAGCCAGAAGAGGGGGTGCTCCGCCCCAGATGGCAACTAAGTTAAGTGTGCCACTGCTACAGCCTACCCCATTTCCTCTTCTCCCAGGGCCATAAATGATGCTACCAACTGTCCCTGCTCTTCACTACCACATTCTTTTCCAGACTGTGGGAGTGTACTGTCTACTCCCCCATCAGCCCTGCAGGTCAATAGCTATTTCTTCTGCTTGTGCTGGAGCTTAGATGGTGCACAGCTTTTTCACCAGTCCTGGTTTTAAACGTATATCCCTAAGAACTGTGGTATTTCTAGCCCATGAATCCACCATTAAAATCAGTGCTGTAGGTCCCATAATGCATCAAGATGAGACTGGCAGAAACCCAGGACTGGCCTAAAATCTTCCTTCTGGAACTTGGAAGCAAATGTGTTGCTACCCTGTTCCACAAGAGATCAGCTCCACCGTACCAGGTATAGTACTAGTAGTTGAAGCAAATAATTGGAGCTGAGCTCTGGCCTGGGTCAGGATTACACAATTAATTAACCACAATCAACTTACTCAAAGTTAGGTGAAGGAAAATATTTCTAAATTTCAGCATTTTTTTTTCCAGACGATGGAACAAAAACCAGTTTGTTGTTCACAAATTTATTTTTGTAAATTTAGATAAACTTGGGAACAAACCAAGAGGAGAAGCTGCCTAGTGGTTAGTGCCGTGGACTTAGATTCTGGGGAACTGGGTTCTCACTGCAGCTCCTTGTGACACTGGGCAAGTTACTTAACCCTCCATTGCGCCAGGTACAAGTAAGTACCTGTATATAGTATGTAAACCGTTTTGAATGTATTGCAAAACCCACAGAAAGGCGGTATATATCAAGTCCCATTCCCTTTTCTTAAATTTTCTAAGAGACATTTAATCATTGCTCTAGGTCACTTGCTAGGCCAAAATTATTTTCACTGCCTTATTCTGATCATGTGCTTCTTGTGTTTTCAATTCAGGGCTGCCCAGTAACCAAAACTTGTAGTGTGCCTGAGCCACATACCTGTAATTTGACAGCTCTTACGGCAGATTCTGTACATCAATCCTTTTACGCTCTTTGTTGAACAATTTGACTCTCTTGATTTGGACAATCAGGCTGAGACATGGAATTGGGCCCTAATGTTTTGGAGAAAATAGCCCCACTTAAGGTAGTGCACTCCTCTGCTTCTCCCCTAAAAGAACGAGAACCTTGGTTCTCAGGCCATCTTCAATTGCTTAAACAGCAACTTTGTCATTGGAGAGAAAATGGAAGATAGATATTTGGATCATAAAAAAAAAAAGGAAATTGAGGGAGGCTACCGCTGTTTACAAGTGGGAGATTTATAATGCCAAAGCACAATTTTACTCCAATCTTATTGCCAAAGTCACCCAATACAGAAAAAATGTATGCAATCTTATACAATTAAGATCCTGTGATGGATAGCTTCCCTCTTCTACCTTTACACAGCAGATCTAGCTGATCATTTTCAGAGACGATTTCGACTCTGCGCCATGCATTAGATCAGATTACAGTAGTATCTGCTTCTTCCTCTTCCACTTGTCAGACTCTCTAGATGCACATCCACTTTCAGATGTCACACACTCTGCTTTTCTCTGTACTGTCACCTTCTGATATTTTGATGCCTTAAAAGTGGGTTTATCTTCAACAGCACCCTATGACCCATTCCCTGTTCCCTTGCAGAAATAATATAGTGCGTTCTTTCTTCCTTTTCATCTCTAAGATGATTCGGATTGTTGACCCAGAGCGCATGCCCCTCATTATAAACTGAATCATCAGACTGAACCAGAAAGTCTTCAACTAAGTAGGGATGTTGCTCTATCAACCTATAGCACGCCTCCCCTTCATTTCTAAGATGCTGAATCTCTGCTAGCAGATCATCTGAATTCTTTCATTGAAAAGAACACTATTCTCCACCCTAAGCAGACAAGGTTTCGCCCTTGTCACAGCACTGAGGCAGCGCTAGTAGACATGGGTTACAATATTTGGGAGGCTTTGAATGGTGGCAAAGTTGTTCTCTATTATTATTAGCCTTGTTGTCAGTGGCTTCGACTTAGTGGACCATCTTCTCCTCATTAGCCATCTGCACAGTATAGGAATTTCCGATATGTGTTACAATGGTTTCAGTCTTACTTGCAGGATAGATCCTACCGGGTGCTCTGGGGTATAAAATACTAACATTTTTTCTCTTTGAAGTGGAGTACCACAATGGTCCTTTCTTGCACCGACCTTATTTAATATCTTTAAGGCATCATATGACAGTTTTTGATCCAGTTGTTGGGACTGGTCCCCTACATTTATTGCACCAAATACTCAATTATCGTGTTCATTGAGCTCTCATCTTTCCCAAGTCGCTCATGTGCTACAAATCAGTAATGCAACTAAATCAAAAACCAAAGGCCTTATTCTTTTGTAAAACTATTCATCTGTGGGGTTCAGATTTCGATCTGTACTCAGATTAAGGTATTGGTGTGTTTTTCTGGATTCGAGTCTGTTATTTCACCCCCATATATCATATATAAATGGAAAATTCACTTCCAGAGAATATACACACACAGCTCTATATCTATACACCATATTTTTACGCACATACTCCTGGATTCTATAAAATTACAAATCTACACTTGCAAATTGCACGCTATCCTGAAAGTGTGGGCAACTAAATTGGCTGAGCCAATTATCAATAATTGGGTACTAATTGGCAACAATTTGCACACAAATTGAAAAGGGAGTGTATGTATATTATATATATACATCACATGTATGTATATATATATATACATACACTCCCATTTTCAATTTGTGTGCAAATTGTTGCCAATTAGTACCCAATTATTGATAATTGGCTCAGCCAATTTAGTTGCCCACACTTCTCAGGATAGCGTGCAATTTTGCAAGTGTAGATTTGCATAATATTTATAGAATCCAGGAGTATGTGCGTAAAAATGGTGTATAGATATAGAGCTGTGTGTGTATATTCTCTGGAAGTGAATTTTCCATTTATATATGATATATGGGGGTGAAATAACAGACTCGAATCCAGAAACACACCCAATACCTTAATCTTAGTACAGATCGAAATCTGAACCCCACAGATGAATAGTTTTACAAAAGAATAAGGCCTTTTGGTTTTTGCATATTTAGTTGCATCTTACTGATTTGTAGCCAATGAGCGACTTGGGAAAGATGAGAGCTCAATGAACACGATAATTGAGTATTTGGTGCAATAAATGTAGGGGACCAGTCCCAACAACTGGATCAAAACTGTCAATGATGCCTTAAAGATATTAAATAAGGTCGGTGCAAGAAAGGACCATTGTGGTACTCCACTTCAAAGAGAAAAAATGTTAGTATATTTTATACCCCAGAGCACCCGGTAGGATCTATCCTGCAAGTAAGACTGAAACCATTGTAACACCATATCGGAAATTCCTATACTGTGCAGATGGCTAATGAGGAGAAGATGGTCCACTAAGTCGAAAGCCACTGACAACAAGGCTATAATAATAGAAGAACAACTTTGCCACCATTCAAAGCCTCCCAAATATTTGTAACCCATGTCTACTAGCGCTGCCTCAGTGCTGTGACAAGGGCGAAACCTTGTCTGCTTAGGGTGGAGAATAGTGTTCTTTTCAATGAAAGAATTCAGATGATCTGCTAGCAGAGATTCAGCATCTTAGAAATGAAGGGCGTGCTATAGGTTGATAGAGACAACATCCCTACTTAGTTGAAGATCTTTCTGGTTCAGTCTGATGATTCAGTTTATCAAATGAGGGGCATGCGCTCTAGGGTCAAACAATCCTGAATCATCTTAGAGATGAAAGGAAGAAAGAACGCACTATATTATTTCTGCAAGGGAACAGGGAATGGGTCATAGGGTGCTGTTGAAGATAAACCCACTTTTAAGGCATACAAAATATCAGAAGGTGACAGTACAGAGAAAGCAGAGTGTGTGACATCTGAAAGTGGATGTGCATCTAGAGAGTCTGACACAGTGGAAGAGGAAGAAGCAGATACTACTGTAATCTGATCTAATGCATGGCGCAGAGTCGAAATCGTCTCTGAAAAATGATCAGCTAGATCTGCTGTGTAAAGGTAGAAGAGGGAAGTCTATCCATCACAGGTGATCTTAACTTGTATAAGATTGCACATTTTTTCTGTATTGGGTGACTTTGGCAATAAGATTGGAGTAAAATTATGCTTTGGCATTATAAATCTCCCACTTGTAAACAGCGGTAGCCTCCCTCAATTTCCTTTTTTTTTTATTGCTATCCAAATTATCTATCTTCCATTTTCTCTCCCAATGACAAAGTTGCTGTTTAAGCAATTGAAGATGGCCTGAGAACCAAGGTTCTCGTTTCTTTTAGGGGAGAAGCAGAGGAGTGCACTACCTTAAGTGGGGCTATTTTCTCCAAAACATGTCAGGGCCCAATTCCATGTCTCAGCCTGATTGTCCAAATCAAGAGAGTCAAATTGTTCAACAGAGGTAAGGATTGATGTACAGAATCTGCCGTAAGAGCTGTCAAATTACAGGTATGTGGCTCAGGCACACTACAAGTTTTGGTTACTGGGCAGCCCTGAATTGAAAACACAAGAAGCACATGATCAGAATAAGGCAGTGAAAATAATTTTGGCCTAGCAAGTGACCTAGAGCAATGATTAAATGTCTCTTAGAAAATTAAGAAAAGGGAATGGGACTTGATATATACCGCCTTTCTGTGGGTTTTGCAACTACATTCAAACGGTTTACATACTATATACAGGTACTTACTTGTACCTGGCGCAATGGAGGGTTAAGTAACTTGCCCAGTGTCACAAGGAGCTGCAGTGAGAACCCAGTTCCCCAGAATCTAAGTCCACGGCACTAACCACTAGGCAGCTTCTCCTCTTGGTTTGTTCCCAAGTTTATCTAAATTTTACAAAAAATAAATTTTGTGAACAACAAACTGGTTTTGCTTCCATCGTCTGGAAAAAAAATGCTGAAATTTAGAAATATTTTCCTTCACCTAACTTTGAGTAAGTTGATTGTGGTTAATTTAATTGTGTAATCCTGACCCAGGCCAGAGCTCAGCTCCAATTATTTGCTTCAACTACTAGTACTATACCTGGTACGGTGGAGCTGAATCTCTTGTGGAACAGGGTAGCAACACATTTGCTTCCAAGTTCCAGAGGAAGATTTTAGGCCAGTCCTGGGTTTCTGCCAGTCTCATCTTGATGCATTATGGGACCTACAGCACTGATTTTAATGGTGGATTCATGGGCTAGAAATACCACAGTTCTTAGGGATATACGTTTAAAACCAGGACTGGTGAAAAAGCTGTGCACCATCTAAGCTCCAGCACAAGCAGAAGAAATAGCTATTGACCTGCAGGGCTGATGGGGGAGTAGACAGTACACTCCCACAGTCTGGAAAAGAATGTGGTAGTATGACAGAGCAGGGACAGTTGGTAGCATCATTTATGGCCCTGGGAGAAGAGGAAATGGGGTAGGCTGTAGCAGTGGCACACTTAACTTAGTTGCCATCTGGGGCGGAGCACCCCCTCTTCTGGCTATCTGCTGGTCTCCTGTCCCCTCTACTTCCTGCTCTTGGGCATGGGACCGGCAGAGCTAACAGCCACACATCTGCTCGGCACACCCCCTTGCTGCCTGCATCCAGGGTGGACTTCCTCACCTCTTAATACGCTTGAGGGCAGCTGAGCCCTGCAATATGCCTGCCTGTGCTTTATCAGTAGCTAAACCCATAAGCATAACTGATAGCAGCAAAATTAAAGAAAACTTAGTTTAGAGGACCTTAGGTAAATCATCTTACACGTAAGGCTCACCAGAATTCTAATTCTAGGTCCAATTCTTATTTTGTTTGTTCAAAAATGTTTATCAATAGATTAAATCTTATTCTTCATATTAAAAGTACTTACCTTAGAGCTATCCAAAATGAAAGGACAACAGTCCCACGCTTGCTTTGTGACACATTGGTGTGTCATGACACAGGCTGAGAATCACTATCTTAGAGGGGCAAATGAGGTGTTTGAAAGGCCTTGAAAAGCTCATTAAAATGGAAAAATGTGGCAAGCTGAAGGTTATCAACTGGAACCTGTTGCAAAATTGTCCCATATACTTATATTAAAAGAATGCAGTGCCCTTAGAAGATCTCCATAAAGACTCCAAAAAGAAAATTCCACTTCAAACTCTAATCTGTTCCATCCATGCCACATCTCTGCATGCTCTAGCTAAGATTCAAATTCAAAGGTCTGTCTGCAAAGCAGCTGAAATGCATAAGTATTGACTTCCCAAGAGCAAGGCTTACAGTCTGTTTGGAAAAGGTTTGTGATGTGGCACAAATTCTATAAATTAAGAGCTAAGAGAGCATTGGTTTCGAGTGTTTTACAGTTATCTCACTGTAGAGTTTGACATGCACTTGGCTAGTACTTGTGCAGTAGGGCTGGCCAGAGCACTTTCTTGCCCCACTGATTGCATCCCATCCTCATGTCATATGTCCACAGGGCAAGTAAGTATAACTAGAAGTGAAACCTCCCATTCTAACCTTCTCTGGGAAAGCTAAGTGTACCAGCTTTTAAGCTTTCTTTTATGGTATATCAGGACTTTTATTCTTGGCAAGGTGATTCACCCGTAGGGGTTGATCCAGTCCCGGCTTTACCTCGTTGCATGCAGAGGCTTGGAATCTTATTTTGCTTCTGGAATGCAATGGGGGGAAACCAGAACTGCAAGTCCCTGCATGCAATGGGGGAAATCTAGGACAGGATCAACCCTGTTGTGTGAATCAGGCCCTGTCTCTTGGCTATTTATTTTCCAGTGTTTTTGAAGGTGAATAGCTATTGCTGGGTACCTTTTACAATGGAAGCAAATATATTTGTATAGCTGAGGTGGAGTTGGTGCGGAAAAGGCAGAAAAACATAATGGAAGATCCAAGCTAGGCAAGGGGAGGGGTGAGAGAGTGCTAGGGGAAAGGGGGTGGGGTGGAGAGGTTCCTGTAATTTATTTATTTTGTACCAAGGTGTTTATCAGAAACCCTAGATACGTTTGCAATCATGGCTTTTTTTTTGTGGATTAGTCAGTTTTTCTGTTACAAATGTCAGAGCTGCCAAGTTAGTTTCAGGAGGGAGACTTTCTGGCTACTCCTGGTTTTAAATTTTGGGTCGACGTTTGAGCTGATTAAGAGAAGCCTTGCGCCAGAGAAGTTACTTGGACTGCCCTACCCTGTGCTGTGAGAATTGTGTTGCTAGCTTGTCCATCTTGCAGTGGGAACATCTGCTGAAAACAAGGCTTCCCGAGTTTAAACATCATTGAGGTTTTCTCCCTGTACAACTAGTCTCTGCCCACCATGACATCATACAGGTCAGCGTTTGAGCTGATTTAAAGAGAAGCTTGTGCTGGAGGTGCGCGCGCCGAAGGATGGCACGCTGACTCTGTTGCACCAACAGAGGAGCACGACAAAGGGGTGTTCCTTTGTGCATTCCTTTGAATGGACTTTGGAAGGTTTCTCGGACTATGGGGAAATATAGTGAGAGATTTGTTTTAGTCATATACTGGTATTAATTGGGAGGGGTAGATGTGGTGATTTACAGAGGAAATCTTATAAAAATATGAAAACAAGATTGTTTCAAATTATGTGTCTACTGATTAGGAATCTTAAACTGGTATTAATAAATGCAATATCAGTAAAGAATAAGGTTCTTTTGATTTTTGATTTAATTAGAGAGCAGGATATTTGTATTTTGTGTGTTACCGAGTCTTGGCTTGGGGAGGAGGACTTCGTGATTTTTAAATCGGCTTTGTCCATTTGGTTATTCTGCTATTTTTTTCAAGAGAGAAAAAAGAAAAGGGGAAGAGGAGTTTTACATATTTTTAAGAGTGAATTAGCTCTTAAAAAGAGTGATGGGTTTGGAGAGAATGGTATGGAGATATTGGTATTGTCATCCAGCATGGTTAATTTTGTTTTAGTGTGTGTGCAGCTCTAGGGTCCTTATATAAGGAGTACTCATTTTTGATTGTTTATTATTGCTTCTAATTTGAATGTAAATAATACAATTTTAATGGGTGATTTTAATTTGAGGGTTGATTTAATTAAGGATGATGATTTAGTTGAAGGTTTTTTGGAATCCTTAGATGCGTTAGGATGGATATAGATTATAAAAATGCCTATATATTCTGCAGGACATACTTTAGATTTAGTTTTTGAATCAAAATTGAAATGCTTAGGTTTCCTGAATGTTGAGTCAGTGCAATCTATACCTTGGACAGATCATAGTTTGATAATAACGAGTAAATTGTACAGGAGAGAGTATGATTTAAAAAAAAAACGAGAAATGTTATGTAGTAAAAAGCGTTTTGAATTGGAAGATCTAAAAAAGGAGTTGAGTAATGCTTTACTTGCATTGACGCTTGAGGAGGACTCCGTAGATTTACTAGTGGAAAAGTGGAGTGTATTGTTATCTACTGTTTCATCTTTTAGTAGTAAAGTTATGAAAAGATCAAATAAAGTTCCATGGTTTACTAATGTATATATCAGGATGATGAAGCAAGAGTTGAGGAAAACAGAGCGTGAGTGGAGAAAATATCCTTCAAGGGTGACTCAGGTTATTTATCTTGATAAGATGGCTGACTGTAGGAATATGATTTATAAAGCAAAATATGAGTTTATGATAGAGATTGAAAATGGATCTTCATGTACTAAAAGAGTTTTTTTTTCAGTAGTTGATGGATTTACTCAGGATGAGGGGAGCGTGAATATAAAATCATGTCTGATTTCAAGTAATGATTTTGCTAATGGTTTTGGTGGGAAAGTAAAACGTATTACTGACCAGTTTAATCAGATGAAATTACCAATTGAGAGTGATTGCCCTTTGCAGGATAATGAGCAATGGGTTTCTTTTGCAGGAGTCTCTCCTGCAAAAGATTAAATATATGTTTTCTAAGGTAAATAATAGTTTTTGCAAAAAAGGCTTTTGTCAACCATCTGTAATTAAGGCTTTGAAGCAGATAATTCCAGTGTTTAGTCAAATCATTGATAGATGTTTTAAAGAGGGTAAAGTGCCGGCTGTTGTTAGACCATTATTGAAGAATGTGAAAATTGATCTGAACTCTAGAGAGTTATAGACATATCTCCTCACTGCCTTTTATGTCAAAGGTGATGGAGAGATTGGTCTGTGATCAATTGGTGCATTTTTTTGGATTTTAATAAAGTATTGGATATGAATCAGCTTGGCTTTTGCTCGCACCATGACACTGAAACGCTGCTATTGTTATTGTTTGATGTGATATGTACTGGTTTCAGTAATGGATGACTTTTTTTTTTTTACACTGGTGATTCTTGATTCAGCAATGTTTGATACTATAAACCACACTATCTTAATAAAAAGATTGTAATCAATTGGAATCAGTGGTACAGTTTTAAAGTGGTTTAAATCTTTTTTTTTTTTTTTTTTTTTTAGAAAGAAATTTATATCATAATTTCAGTTATTATTAACAGGTGTCCCACAAGGTTCATACTTATCTGCTGTTCTGTTTTTTTAGTACCCTTTGTCGATTGTTAAACTATTTTGGAATTCAGTTTAGGCTATATGCAGATGATATACAGTTTCTTGTTCCTTTTGAGAAAAGTGTTTGACACATTTAATAAATTGAAGTTAATTTTGTGGTCTATTGTTGGATGCCAGCAAATAGCCTGAAATTGAATATTAATAAGACCCAGATTTTATTATTGGCCACTTAATGATTCGATATTCCGGCAGAGTTTCAATTTGAGAATGATTTATTACCTATTGTGTGAATTGCGAGGGATTTGAGTGTGATGCTTGATGAAGGTTTAACAATGAAAGTGCATGTAGATAATCAGAGATGCTTATTTTAAACTGCGGTTAGTGAGGAGATTGAGGAATTTATTGAAGCCATATAATTTCAGAACTGTTGTACAGAGTCTAACCACTCAGTGTTTTGATTACGCTAATGGATTGTTATTAGGACTCCAGAGAACCCAGATAAAAGCACTGCAGATAGCACAGAACTCAGTGACAAGGGTATTGACAGGGACCCCTCATTTAGAACACTGGTTGCCTATTGAGCAAAGGGTCCAGTTTAAAATTCTTTGTCTGGTGTTTAAGATTTTAAAGCAACAAGTCTCGAAGATAGTGGCAGCTAGGTTGCATATTTACCAACTGAATTGATTAAGATCAGGAACCAACAATTTAGTATTCCATCTTATCATATTATTTGGTCTGATGATTATAAACATAAGATTTTTTACATTGCTGGTCCAGTTCACTGGAACGGGTACCATTAAGGCTTAGGAATATTACAGATTTTAACGAATTTAAAAGGGAACTTCAAACTTTGTTTATTCAAGCATACATCTGGGGGAGTGAGCAAGGATCCTGTGCCTTCCTGTGCCTGTTTTAAAAACTTTTTTGATTTTATTTGTAATGGTCTTATGTTATATTATAAGTTGTTTTATTTTTGTTTTGTTTTTTTATATATTATGAGTGTAACCTTGTGATCCACTAAGAACTATGGATTAAGTGGAATATAAGTTTCATAACAAAATTTGTAGTCTCTGATTTTACTAACTGAAATTAGAGCTGCAGATCCCAAAATGCAACAGGATGCAGCTGTCAGAAACCTAGGACTGGCCTGAAATCTCCCTTCTGGAACCAGGTAACTTGGAAGCTCTGAAACATTGGACCACTATCAGGATCCTCTTGAAAACATTCAGTTTCTTCCATCCTTCTGAGACTGTGGTTCTTATAGCTTTGCCAAGCTATATCACTAAAATAAATACTCATTTTGATACAACTCCTAACATTTCATTAGAGCATGCAACGTTTTGCAAAAAGTTGGATCCTTACACTGCTGTAAAAGTTTATTTACAGACCGGAAGGGTTTCATCAAACTGAGAGATTCTTCATTGTGAGGGTCTCGGAAGGGGATAACGACCTCCAGACCTCCTCTAGCAAGTTCAATATATTAAAGCGCCAAAGGCTTTGGTGGAACATATTTGATCAAAGCACTGTACAGTACTGGTAGCAGAAATGTGAGATGCTAACATTTTTGGCTTTGTCTTCCAGCTACTGCTTCAAAACCTCAGGGTTAAAAGGTTGCTGAGGACTCTGAAGGGAAGAAAGGTTCAGCGCCCCATTGAACCACGTGGATCCTGCTGCTCACTGTCGAATTATTGTGTGATGCATTTCTGTTAGGGTCCTCAAATGCATGTAAATACATGGGCAGACTAGATAGACCATACTGGTCTTTACCTGTCGTCATCTACTATGTTACTATGTTAATTAAGCAACAAAGATTTGACAAAAGTTCTTGCTTCTGAGTGTCTGATCAAGTGAGGAAAAAACTGCGGACTGAAAGATAAACATGGCAATGCTTTGTGTAGCTGGAACTCTGCACAATAGTTAGGGCATGAAAATTTGGGAACATGTATGTTTTTAAATTCAAGACTGCTCTTAGGGCTTTCCTGTTCACCCACACAGATGGACTGCAGATAGCTTTGCTTCCTGGTGGAACATGGTGTCCCTAGATTTGATTTTAGTTCTCTCTAGATTCTCTTCCTTTTTTTTTTCTTTCTCTTATCATAACTGTCTGTTCTTTCACTGATCTATTTAGGTGTTTCACTTTTAAGATGGCCTTCCTTTCCTTTCCTTTGATTGAAAGCCAGAAAATTCAGTATATCAAGTCAAATTTAAACATAAACCTATAAATGAAACTTTACCAAACTAAAGACTGACTGAAAAACCTGTACAAGTGGAGATTATTTTGACTTAATCATGGCATTGGAATAAGTGCTGTCATTATAGCCTGAGCAATCTTTTTGTAATTATGAAAGACACACTTCTGTTTTCCATAGTTTTAATATAGCATCGGAATTTTATAATTTTCCAGCATATTTTAACACAGCCAGTTGGAGTCTGTGGTTTGTTATTGTGTTGCATTTAGGGGGCTATTAGATAAGGGCCAGTCTCTTTGAGCACATGTTTGTAACATGCAAGCTTTAAAAGGCTGATTGATAGGTACTTTGAGCTGTTAGCATGTATGAGATGCAGTGGTATAAATTCTGCTTAGGTAGTTCCTGCCAAGTTTTTTTATTTTTGGTGGGGGGAGGGGGTGGTTAAGGAAGAAGGGATTCACTTGCAGCTGCTCACGGTTCTGAGTTGGACTTCCACTACTACTACTACTATCTACTATTTAGCATTTCTATAGCGCTACAAGGCATATGCAGCGCTGCACAAACATAGAAGAAAGACAGTCCCTGCTCAAAGAGCTTACAATCTAATAGACAAAAAATAAATAAAGTAAGCATCTTTCAAAACTATTGTTTTGTCGTTCATAATTTGAACACTGACTATATGTTCTTTATGGGGTGAGTGTGATCTTTAATGCACTGAGACCTCCGAGACAGATAAATACCTATTGTACCTGAATGTACACTGCTTCAATAGCTTTTGAGCTTGCAAGCGGTATATAAGAAATTTAATTATAATTGGGGGGAAGTTATCAACATGGGCTACCATTAATTTATGATGTTTTATTCTACTGTGAATCCCAGTTATAAGTAGCTAGGTCTCATTGCATAAAATGGGATCTATACTAAAATAGCACAAATTAGCTTGGAGCTGGCATTGGGATTCTGCCACCAAAAGGAATGGGGAGAAAACAGCATGATTTGATGCCAGTTCCATCGCTTCTACTAATGAACTTGAACTTACTCGAGTTGAAGGCAGTGATGAGCTCTATTGTGATTGGCTGCTTGCCTGCCTAGCCCAGCCTTCATCATTTCCACACGAGTGCAGGCTCTTATAAAACCAAACTGCCTTAAACAGAAAATGCACTTTTTTTTCAATAGGATATGCACATGTTTTTTTCAGGGGTAGGGGGGACTGGCTGGCATTTCTTTACCTGCCGCTGTCTTCCCTTCTATCTCCTCCTTTCCTCCTTTGACTGCTCTCCCTCTCATCCTCTCCTTACTGGATGCACTTCTTCCTTCTCCTCCCTCTCTGGCATTCTGAGCATGCGCTCAAGAGCTGTGCATTAAGTACAGCTCTTGAGCACATGCCCAGGCACAATCTTCCCACAGTTGTCCCTCATGCTCAATGCTATGTGGCGTGTCTAAATTTGCATGTCATTAGTGTTGAGCATGAGGGAGCTGCTCAGATGAGCTGATAGGGTGGTATTCCTCCAGCACTGTTCGGAACAGTGCCACAGTTTTGATCATCAGGCTGATAGATGAGATAGAGTAACAGGAGTAAGAAAATAAAATTGAAGTCAGAAAAGTGCTTGGACATTTTCTTATGGTGGGAGTGGATAGACGTGTCCTGCTATGGTATGTGCATCTGGTGCCATGAGCCAAGCTTTCACATGCTTCCTGAAGTACAGATAGTCTTGTGTTTAAGCAAAGCCTTTCAGGGAGTGCATTCCAGAATGTGGGGGCTACTCTGGAGATGGCTCACTGGTGGGTATCGCATCACGTGATGCTCTTTGGAGAGGGTGTGGTTAGGGATACTCCTTGGGAGGACCTTCGTGATCTTGGAGGTGTTTAGAGTGAGATCCTATTCTTCCAAGTACTCTGGGCCATTTCCTTTAAGGTCTTTCAAAATCTGATAGAATCTGAATCAAGCAAGCACTGTTCTATTGATAGCTTTTCCTGCCAGTCATGCTATCATGATATCATACACCCTAAATCTGGCTACTAGCTATCACCCTTGTGGTGTGACTGGGATGCCCTCATCTCCTTCCTGCATTGGTTGTGCATGCTGTTTCCATAGTATCCCATACCCTGCTGGCCTGGCGAGCAGAAACCCCAACTTGGAAGCTAGCAACCTTCCACGTAGTTCTGCTCTGCATTATCTTTCAGCACCTAGGCTGGACCAGGCAGACATTTCTAAAAATCTGAAATATTGTTAATTTGTATATTCTTCCCAAAGGCATGGCATAGTAAGTTAACTTGAGCATATTGGTGCTACAGGTGCGTGCGTGTGTGTGTGTGTGTGTATATATCACGGGACTCGGAGCACCAGGAAATTCCTTAAGACAGTGTTAAGAATCATGTTCTAAAAAGGTTTAAAAATAAACAGAGCTTTGCAGAAGTCTTAAGAAAATGAAGAAGGGTGATTTTTTTTCTTTCCATTTATTTATTGTTCCTATGCTGTGTTGCACTCTTCTTAGCTGTCTAACAAAAGACATCCATAAATCAAAGGTATGAGCATTCTGGAGAAAGAGTGAGGCACCAACTGTATAAAAGCATTTTAAAACAAAATTTTTGGAGTGGTTCACATAGAAATCTAGCAGTTCTATATGTAGAATGATTAAATTTATCCAGGCAAAGGGGCACGGTTCGAGGGTGGAGCAAGACTGATGACAAAACTTTATTATACATTTAGGAGATAATTTTATCTTTTTTTTTTTGACACACAAAATTGTGTACTGAAATTAGATACCTACCTGAAAGTGATTATAGCATGGGTGTGTTCAGAGGAGGAGTTTGGGCAGAGTTGCAATCTAGGTGCATATTTTACGTGATAGCATTTACCTCCATGCCTTCTAAATAGACATGGCTATTATAGTGGTGTACAGTGGGGGACAGTATGTTTTGGGTGGGTTTTGGAAGGCTCAGAGGACAAGATAAGAGAGCAAAGGTGAGATGTATACCTGGAAGCATTTTTATGAAGTGCACATTGGAGTGCCCCATTGCTCTACTGGGATGTCTGGGGGACCAGTCTACTAAAAACGCTGGCTCCTCCTACATCTCAGTGACATGAATCTCTGCATTTTGCACTTACTCAGTGTGAGTGAAGGGGGAGGTTACTGGCCTTTTTCTCCCTCTTCCTACAAAACCCCCATACCATTTTGGTCACTTTCTCTGAACCACTTCAAGTCTTTTTACATCCTTAGTAAGATACTGCCTCCAAAACTGAACACAATACTCCAAGTGGGAGCTTACCAATGACTTGTACGGGGGCATCAACACCACTGCCTTTTTAGACGTTTAGACCTGCTGTTCACTTAACAGCACTTCAACAAACAAGTTTTTCCATTTAGCAGTTCAATTTCACCAATAAGGCCCAGATGCACTAAACTTTAACGACCCTTTAACGAAGAAATTTTCAACCGTAGCATGCATTAAAGGCCATTTTCCGATTACGCTAGCAGCTAACGAAAACGGAATGCAAACGAGTAACTACCATTGCAATGTGGACAATTCGGGATGCACTAACCATACCGACGATTGCACCGAATCATTTACCGCGATATATTTAACGTGAGATCAGAGCTGTCGTTAAGGCCTGAGCTGTCATACAGACACGCCACTGCTCCCCGCTTCCCCCTGCAGCATAAAAATCCAAGCTGGCATGTTTGAAAATATAAGTGAGATTAAATAACCAACACAAACACGTGGCTCCCGCTTCCCCCTGCATAAAATAGAAAATCACAACAAAAATCAAAAAGGATCGGGAGGGGACAAAGGCGCTCGTGAGGAGCGTCCTGTATGGATGGCCTTGCCCCCCCCCCCCAGGTCCCCGCTTCCCCCTGCATTAAAAAATCAAAATTTTAGCAGCCCCAACCCCCTCCCTTCCTTTCTCTCTACTTTCTCTCAGAGCTCCGCCTCCTATCATCTTCTGCCCCGTGCCCCGCCCCCCCTGAGTTTGTCGCCACCGCTCCCCCCTCCACCGGGCCCCCCTCCGGCTTACCGGGCCCGCGCAGCGCCTCTCACCTCTGTGTAATTTTATAACAGATTGACTAGGGTGAGGGTGGGGCAAGTAGGTGCCTATTTTATAATGGTATATGGGTGCCTTTGATTTTGTTTTTTGGTCCATTTTGATTAAAAAAAACCCCGAATAAGTGCAAAATGTAGAGATTCTTGCCATTGGGATGAAGGAGGAGCCAACATTTTTAGTAGACTGATCCTCCCCCCGCCGCTGCAGTCCGCAGTCTCACCTGCCTGCCTCCACGGCTCCGGGCCCCCTGCATTCAAAGCGGCAGTCACAGATCGCCTCTCTTCTGGCCTTCCCTCCCTGTGTCCCGCCCTCGTCTGATGTAACTTCCGGTTTCCGCGAGGGCGGGACGAAGGGAGGCGATCTGTGACTGCCACTTCGAATGCAGGGGGCCCAGAGCCGAGGAGGCAGGCAGGTGAGACCAGGAACTGCAGCGCCAGTGGCCTGACCCCAGCGCCGGGCCTCCCTTGGAGGCCCGAGGAATTTTGTCCCCCCTGCCTCCCCCTCTCAGCGGCCCTGCCTTCATAAAACCTAGATGTCCCCTGAAGTAGGTGTAAATTCCAATATTGATCTTGCATTCTGCTTCTGAAACGAGGAATACATGTGTATTTTTGGCTCCACCTTAGTCCTCACCCAGAACTTGCCCCGATCATGCCCCTTGCCATACGCCTGTGGTTCCCAAACCTGGTCTTGGAGGCACTCCAGCCAGTCAGGTTTTCAGGATATCCACAATGAATGTACTGGAGATAGATTTGCAAGCAGTGGAGGCAGTGCATGCAGATCTCTCTCATGAATATTCATTGTGGATATCCTGAAAACCTGAGTGGCTGGGGTAGGTTAGGGAACCACTACCATACACAATCACTGGTGCATTGGTGATGGCTGAGACTTTGATGATTGGTGGCTAAGGTCCTGGTTTATTTTGTTTAGCTATTCCACTAGCAACATTCCATGTAGAAGGCTGCGCAGGATGTCAGACACAGAAGCAGAAGCCTGCACAGCCACCACATTGGTGATCTGCAAGGGCCGACTTCTACATGGAATGTTGCAAGTGGAATAGCAACATTCCATGTAGAATCTCAAATAGTAGCAACAGTGGAGGAGTGGCCTAGTGGTTAGGGTGGTGGACTTTGGTCCTGAGGAACTGAGTTCGATTCCCACTTCAGGCACAGGCAGCTCCTTGTGACTCTGGGCAAGTCACTTAACCCTCTATTGCCCCATATAAGCCACATTGAGCCTGCCATGAGTGGGAAAGCGCGGGGTACAAATGTAACAAAATAAAATAATGGAATTGCACTGTACTTTAAATGAATAAAAAAATTTAAAAAATTATGAATTTACACATGCAGATTTGGTTTTCTAAAACTAGTCATTTCTTTGTTTATTCAACAAAGACAGGCTTCTAAAATAACTGCTTTAGAGTATGAATGACAGCCGCACCGCTGATGATTATCTCAGTTACAGGATGAAAATGCCCTTTTCAGTATTTTGCTCGGAAACATGTACGATGTGACCTAGGAAATGATTTTGAACCTATGTTTGTTAAGAATTAGTGTACCTCTAGGAAGCTGCCACTTTGCTTTTAGACCAGTTTGACAGCCAATGGAAAAGAAAGGTGATAGCTGACCAAACCTTTTACTTGGGGTCACTTCCAAGTGGAAATTGAAAGTTCTATGATTTTCAGACCTGATTATAGGGTACAGCTGTTTTCCACATCTGAATTTCACTTAAGGAAAATAAGGGATAGGAGATGTACGTACACTGGATCTATTAAGGATACAAATCAGCAATGCTGAACAATACTGACAAGGAGAGTTCTCTCACTTTTTGCAAGTGTAAAACCTTCATTTCTCACTTTCCTCAGAAACATGAACACAGCTGGGTGGTGTGGGCCATCAATGGGGCCATCAGTGCTGGTTAAAGTACTTAAGTAAAAGTGAAAATAAATGCATGTTTTAATTGTTAAAAGTACAGTGAAAACACATTACAAGTGTGCTTAAATGAAAGTAAAAAAGTTATTGCCTATTATACTTTTTGGGTAAAAGTAAAATACCGGGGTACAATGAATGTAATTCCTGTTTATGTTTTTATCCCAACTTTATTACTCTGCAATTCAGTCTTACTAGTTTGCTTTTAGTAAAACTTAAATTTTGTAAATGGCTGTCATTCATATGGATGCACTTGTGAGTCCTTAATCCAGCACAGCTGAAAAAGCATTCAACAAATGCACTGGCAGGAAGTGGAGTATTCAGTCTGATAAAACATTCCTTCAGATCACACCAGTCTGCAATACTACTCAGGTCTGCAGGTATTGATCAAGGGAATCTGTCTATGAAACACTTCCTTACTGCAAAGAATGCTTTACAGCACCATTGTCAGTATTGTCTGCCTTAGAAGTTATGCTGTCTAATTCATCTTCTTCATCTTCCTTGTTAGTCATGATATCCAATTACAGAGAAGGCTTTCGCAAAGTTGAAAAATTGTTAAAACAGCCAATGATTCCGTCGGATGGCAAACTGCATATCAACTGAGACAAGAATGCCAAATGTGTGCTAACCTTTCAGTTTTCTTAAGGCCAGATAAGGAGACTTCCTCTCTAAAGACTCTCTCAATTCATCCCGGTGTAAAAGTTTCCGTGGGATGATCAGCTGTCGTGATAGAGACTAGATAGTGGGGTTCCCCAGGGGTCTTTGCTGGGACCACTGCTTTTTAACATATTTATAAATGAGATAGGGAATAACCAGAGAAGTAGTTAAATTTGCTGATGAAACCTATTCAAAGTTGTTAAATCACAAGAGGATTCTGAAAAATTGCAGAGAGGACCTTACTGGGCATCCAAATGCCAGATGATGTTTCATGTGAGCAAGTGCAAAGTGATGCATGTGGGAAAAAGGAACTCAAATTATAGCTACATGATAAAGGGTTCCACATTAGGAGTCACTGCCCAGGAAAAGGATCTAGGTGTCATCGTTGATGATATGTTGAAATCCTTTGCTCAATGTTCAGCAGTGGCCAAGAAAGCAAATACAATGCTAGGAATTATTAGGAATGGAAAACAAAACTGAGAATGTTTATAAAGCCCTTCTGTCACTCCATGGTGCGACCGCACCTTTAATACTGTGTGCAGTTCTGGGCTTCCGCATCTCAAAAAAGATATAGTGGAATTAGAAAAGGTACAGAGAAGGGCAACAAAGATGATAAAGTGGATGAGACGACTTCCCAATGAGGAAAGGCTAAAGCGGCTAGGTCTCTTCAGCTTCAAGAAGAGACGGCTGAGGGGAGATATGATAGAGGTTTATAAAATACTGATTGGAGTGGAACAGGTAGATGTGAATCGCTGGTTTACTCTTTCCAAAAATACTAGAACTAGGGGGCAAGCAAAGAAGTTACTGAGTAGTAAATTTAAAACGAATCAGAGAAAATATTTCTTCACCCAATGAGTAATTACACTCTGGAATTCATTGCCAGAGAATGTGGTAAAAGCAGTTAGCTTAGCAGGGTTTAAAAAAGGTTTGGATAGTTTCCTAAAAGAAAAGTCCATAAGCCATTATAAAGATGAACTTGGCAAAATCCACTGTATATTCTAGGATAAGCAGCATAATATCTGTTTTGCTGGTATCTTGCCAGGTACTTGTGACCTGGATTGACCACTGTTGGGTAAAGGATACTGGGCTTGATGGATTTTCGGTCTGTCCCAGTATGGCAATACTTTTGCTCTTATGTTCTTATTTTCAAAAGAGAAAAATGTCTCAAAGGTACAGTGTGACATATGAACGTTTTTCTCACAAAAGTTGCTATTTTTGAAACTGAAAATTGGAACATTTTACTCTGCAGTTAATCTAAATCGCAAGGGGGTGTGTTTTGGGTGGAACACGGGTGAGCTTAGAATCTAGATGTTTTTCAGTGACAATGGAACAGAAAAAAAGGCCCCAGGCAAAAAAAAAAGTATGTTTTTTATCTAGACCTGTTTCAGTCATGACTAAGTTGGAAAAAGATGCCCTAAATAACCAGATGACTACAGGAGAGATTAAGGCATGACCTCCCCCCCCCTTAATCCCCCAGTAGTCAGTGACACCCTTTCACCCCCCATAGATGTGACGCTGATGGATACTAAGCTGTATGACAGTTCCAAATGATATGGCCATTCCTAAGAAAGCAGCAAGCAAGTGGATAGAGTAGCCTAGTGGGTCAGTGCAGTGGACAGTGAGCAATGGGACCCAGGTTCAATTTCCACTTTAACTCTTTAATTTCAGCTCAAATATGTGAGCCCTCCTGGAACAAAGAAATTCCTCTTGTACCTAAATATTTAAATTGCCTGCAAGCCTGATGGCTATTGTAGTGGTGGACCTTTAGGTACAGTAGGCTTTCTCTGCCCCTGGAGGGCTCACAATACTATATGTAGGGGTTTAGGTGGAATTTGTAACTGGGTCCTTTATGTGACATCCACTGCACTGACTGCTGGGCTGCCGCTTCTCACTGCTGGGATGTCCGTGTGGCCAATTTACTGGGAATGCTGCCCGACAGATGTCCCTTCCACATGGTTTTTCTACGTTTTTCCCTGGGACCTTTTTTTTTTTAAATGATACTTACAGATGGATGTGTTGAATGTTAAAACATCTAGCAGAAAGCCATGTTTTTCTGGTTCAATTATGGCTGCGAGTTGAATGTTTTATGAGACGTTTTCAGTAAGAGGTCTCAATTCAGACTTAGACTACATATCAAAAATGTCCCTCCACTATGTCTGTTCACCAAGAATTATAACAAGCTTCATCTCTGCTTCGAAGCCACCCAACTCATCACTGTTCTGTTTGGCTGAGACCAGTAACCAGTTCATCAAACATAGGCAGCTCCACTGTTCTCAAAGGCTGTATTCTTTGATCAGCAAAATTTAAAGTGAGATGATCCACTGTAGTTTGTATGGCAAGGTTTGCATTAGCAAAATCCTGTTCCAGTTTTTTTTTCTGTTTCATTTAGTTTAGCAAAGAATTGTCATTTTTGTCTCACTTTCACTTTTATATGTACTTTTTTAAAAGTAGAAGTGACAAACCTTTTAGTTGGTTACAGTGGCAAGTTATTTTAGTTACCATCAGGACTGTGGAGTCTGAGTTGGAGTGTGTAAAAATGTACCAATGCCAACTCCAGCTTATATATATATATATATATATATATATATATATAGTATATATATATCATTTATATACTTGCACTATATTCTCTCTAACAATATTCCCATCTCTAATAATGACCCACCCCTCTGCTTCAGCATCGAAAACCTTGTAAATTTCATTCTAAAAGCCCAATTTTTACTCACGTTTCTGGCACTGGGTCAGTGTGGGGCCTTGAGCATGAACAAATGCTCAAAGCCCCACACTGGTCAAGCGCTGTAACTGTGAGGAGAGGTAAGAAGATCTGGTCATCGTGGGGGGGGTGGGGGTGGAGAATGGAAGAGAACAATGCTGATTACTATTGGGGAGCAGGATGGAAGAAAGAAACGGTGCCTCCATTAACAATCCACCCTAGACTTCAGAAAACCCATTGTTTCTAATAATAGCCCAGGCAATTATCAGAGTCAATACGGTACACATCTATCTTAGTTTTAGTTTATTTAACGTTTGATATACCGCCAATACAACAAAAGTTGGTTGTAGCAGTTTACAAAAGCTAAAACTTATATTAAAACTAACACTATCAATAATAGTACAGAATAGAATTGCACTGGGGCTAACAGAAGCTACAAGGAGGGTCTAAGTCAGTGGTTTTCAACCCATTCCTCGGGGCACACTTACCCAGTTGGGGTTTTCAGGATATCCCTATTACATTCAGTGGGGTTATAGGGATATCCTGAAAACACTGATTGGCTGGGTGTGCCCCAAGGACTGGGGTGAAAACCTCTGGTCTAAGTGATGCCGAGTTCCATGGTAACAAGTCTCAGAAACACAGGTAAGTAAAATGCAAAGCCATAGAAATCCATGCTTTTTCAGGACTGGGAACTTTTCAAAACCAAAAGCCAGTTGGGAAAAATGAGTTTTGAGAAGGCTTTCGAGCTTAGGAAAGGAGGTCTCGGCTCTAATCGATAGCGGAAGATCATGCCAAGTTTTTGATGCAAGGAGGAAGAAAGCAGAGGAGCGGGTGGATTTGTAAGGGGCTACCCGTAGCGAAGGGAGAATCAAACAGCATCCAGAGATATGAGATCTATGGGTATATGGTATCACCAGAGAAGAAAAACAGGAGGATCTATTAACCAGAACTTTAGATCCAGAACAAAAATGTAAAACCTAATGTCAGTAGGAGTCAATCGAATGTTTGGTGTACTGATTCACAGCCCTGGTTATCATGGAGCCATTATACTGAGGTACTTGTGAAATGGTAAGTTGGTAAAATGTCCACCCCAGTCTGGTAACATCCCATACAGCAGTCAAAAATTCAAGATGGTCATAATGTGACAGTTTATCAATCAGCAACAGCAGGGGCTGCTTCTGACCCTTAGACCTCTATCAGGATATCAGGGATGTAAATTAATTAGTGTGCATTCACTTTGTTAATTCACTTCGTTAATATGCCTAATTTAACAATTAAGTTATGCATATAACTAGCAGTATTCCATAACCTATACACACAATTTTAGATGTTTAAGTGTGAAAATGGGTGTGCAAAATGATAGAATTAGGGGGTTAGTGCCCTCTAAGTGGCAGTTAAGTGGTTCCATGCTGAGGGCCTCTTTTATCAAGCCATATTAGTGGTTCCCATGCGGCAATGCCAACGGAGCCCATTCAAAGTGAATGGGCTTTGTTGGCATTACTGCACCGGGAGCCGCTAGAACGGCTTGTTAAGAGGCCCTAAGTGCAGTGCATTGAGGGGTCCTTTTATTAAGTCATGCTAAAAAGTGGCCTGTGCTATTTTTAGCGCATGGGTTTTCTACATGCTGAGGCCACTTTTAGCGTGGTGTTTTTTTTTCTCATGGCCATGTGCTAATTTCCCAATTAGCGCATGGCCACTCCCTGGCCCACAATTGTGGAAACCCAATCCAGTCCCTCAACATCTAACCCCCACCCTCCCAAGTGCCTGCCCTGGTGGTTTGTGGACTCCCCGCCCCCCCCCCCCACCTTAAAGAAGTGAGGCTACAGCGATACACACTCACTCCTGCCTCTGTGCAACCATCTTTAAAAATGGTGGTACCTGAGCCTGCACGGTCCAACCCAAGATGGATGCTAAGAATTATTAGGAAAGGGATGGTAAATAAGACTAAAAATACTATAATGTCTCTGTATCGCTCCATGGTGCAACTTCACCTTGAGTATTGCGTTCAGTTCTGGTCGCTGTATCTCAAAAAAGATATAGCGGAATTAGTAAATGTTCAAAGAAGAGTGACCAAAACAAGAAAGGGGATGGAACTCCTTTCATATGAGGAACGGCTAAAGAGGTTAGGGATTTTCAGTCTGGAAAAGAGATGACTGAATTGATTTTTTTTTTTTAACTCATTCAAAAAGTACAAAGACTAGGTAACACTTAATGAAGTTACATGGAAATACTTTTAAAACAAATAGGAGGAAATATTTTCTCACTCGATGAATAGTTAAGCTCTGGAACTCATTGGAGAATGTGATAACAGCAGTTTGTGTATCTGGGTTTGGACAGGTTCGTGGAGGAAAAGTCCATAGTCTGCTAGTGAAATGGACATGAGGGAAGCCATTGCTTGGTTTTGGTAGCATAGAATGTTGTGACTATTTGGTTTTCTGCAAGGTACTTGTGACTTGGATTGCCCACTGTTGAAAACCAGATGCTGGGCTAGATGGACCATTGGTCTGACCCAGTATGGTGGTTATGTTCTTAAGATGCACCTCACAAGGTCAGGTGCTGCCATTTTTAAAGATGGCAGTATTGAGGGGCTTCATATTCACAGAGGTGCAGAGGCCACTAGGACAAGTGCTTGGGGGTGGGGATCTGGGGGCCCCCTGGCATTTGTGGAGTTTGGGAGTCTGGGAATCTGACTAGCATTTATAGGATCTGGAAGGACTGCCAGCATTTGTGTGGGGGGGGGGGGGGGAGTCTGGGTGGTGGTCTGCTGCTCATAAGTTTTTGTGGGGTTGGGGAGGTGTCCATATGTACTGTCAGGGAGGGTACAAATAGCCTGATTGCAAGAAATTGTCGTAGACATATGTATGCCTGTGTCCAGCGAACTTTCTCATGTTTAGCGTACATTTTTTATGCCTGGACTATTTGCATTTTGTTTGGTTACTACATTGAGGAGTTGAAGCTTTGTGCTAGGCTTGCTTTAGGAAGCGATGTATTAAGCATCAGTGCACAGCTGACTGCAACCTTACTGCATCGACCTCACAAGAAGGACTTTCTAGAACCCACATGGTAGTGCAAATTAGACATCTAATATAAATAATTATTTATTCTGGAGGATTGTAATATAAACCAGTTTAAATCATTGAGAAGTTTATTTTTTATGACAAGTTACTTATGAAGGTGAGCAAGCCAAGGGATTTGATGTGGAAACAGAGCCAGAGCTGAACCAAGTAATCAGACCAGTCTCCCGTGAGCTATAATGGGAACTGAACCAAGCCAAGTTGTACAGATTTATAATGACCTGCAACACTTACTGCTGTGCCAAAACAATTAGAAAATGAGATCTATCCTTTCCACCGTTCCTTGTTTTGATTTATCATCTTGGCTGTTCGTTCTTTTTTTTCTTCCCATCTCAATTATCTTTATTTTTTACTACTTATCTTACTGCCTTAGTTCCTTTTCCATTCTGTTCAAACTGCTCTCCATTCTCTGGCTGTCTTAGAGCAGTCTCTGTTTTTCTTTCTTGTCTGACCATCATTATATATTAAATTCCCATTTTGCTACATGTATATTTCTATCTCATTCTTTATTTTTCCATTTCTCCATTGCCTTCCATTATACTCTCAGGATGGGGTCCTTTTATTAAACTATGTTAAGCCCTAACGCGGCTTAGTGTGCTGAAAAAGGCTTACCACAGCATGTGCTAAAGCGTTTTGGGGTAATTTTCCCTTTTGCATGTTCTAACTGTGCGTTGTTGAATTTATTTTTGGAGGGGGCATATCAAGGGGAGGAGAAGTGCTTTTCAGGTAGCTCGCTCACTTTAGTACGTGCCAACTGAAACACGGGAGCCCTTAGCGCATCTTAAATAGGAGGCAGTAAATGCACCTGCATTATTTTCAGTTGACACATGCTCATGACAACATTAGCGCATGACCTGCAAATGAAAAAAATTGAAAATAACTTGTACTAAAAATGAGCTTAGTGCGCAGGAAAGTAACATGGAGGCATTATTTTCAAAGCACTTAGAATTATAAAGTTCCATAGTTAACCTATGGAACTTTGTAAGTCTAAGTGCTTTGAAGATGAGCCTCATGGTGACAGTAGATGATTTGTTTATTTAGATTTTGCTCACACCTTTTTCAGTAGTAGTTCATGGTGAGTTACATTCAGGTACTCTGGATATTTCTCTGTCCCAAGAGGGCTCACAATCTAAGTTTGTACCTGAGACAATGGAGGGTTAAGTGGGATTTGAACCGGCCACCTCTGGATTGCAAGACAGGTGCTCTAACCACTAGGTCACTCCTCCACTCCAGATGATGACAGATAAAGACCTGTAAAGTCCGAACAGTTTGCCCAACAAAAGTATGATGTGATCTTTATTGTCCACGCCATTTTTAGGGCATAGACCATAGAAGTCTGCCTGGCACTGTCTTTGTTCTCCAACTTCTGAAGTTGTCATCGAAGCCCCACTCCAGCCCATCCAAATCTGTCCAGCCACAATCAGGTCACAGACCATAGAAGTCTGCCCATCATTGGCTTTGCTTCCCAGTTACTGGTGTTGCTCTCTAATCACCCATTCCTTCTAAACAAGTTTTCTTTGTGTTTATCCTACGTGTTTTTTTTAATTCTGTTACCATTTTTGTCTCCACCATCTCCTGTGGGAGGGCATTCCAGATATTTACCACCCTCTCCATGAAAAAGTACTTTCTGATCTTATTCCTGAGTGCCCCCCACAGTCTCAATTTGTGTCCTCTAGTTTTATCTCCTTCCCATCTCTGGAATAGGTTTGTTTGTAGATTAATACCTTTCAAATATTTGAAAGTCTGTTTCATTCAACCCTGTCTCTCTTTTCCTCCAAAGATATGCATGTTCAGGTCATCAAGTCTCTCCTTATACATCTTGTGACGCAACATACTGGGTCAGACCAATGGTCCATCTAGCCCAATATCCTGTTTCCAAACAGAGGCCAAACCAGGTCACAAGTACCTGGCAGAAACCTAATTAGTAGCAACATTCCATGCTACCAATCCTGGGGCAAGCAGTTGCTTCCCCATGTCTGTCTCAAAAACAAACTATTTACTTTTACTCCAGAAACTTGTCCAACCCTTTTTAAACCCAAATACGCTAACCGCTGTTACCACATCCTCCGGCAAAGAGTTCTAGAGCTTAACTATTCATTGAGTGAAAAAATATTTCCTCTTATTTGTTTTAAAAGTATTTCCGTGTAACTTCTTTGAGTGTCCCCTAGTCTTTGTACTTTTGGAATGAGTGAAAAAATGGATTTACTTCTACTCGTTCTACACCACTCAGGATTTAGTAGACCTCAATCATATCTCTCCTCATCCATCTCTTTTCCAAGCTGAAGTGCCCTAACCTCTTTAGCCATTCCTCATACGAGAGGAGTTCCATCCCCTATCACTCTTTCTTAAACCTTTTCTAATTCCCCTATATCTTTTTTGAGATACGGCAACCAGAACTGAACGCAATACTCAAAGTGCGGTCACACCATGGAGCGATACAGAAGCATTATAGTATTTTTGGTCTTATTCACCATCCCTTTCCTAATAATTCCTAGCATCCTGTTTGCTTTTTTGGCGGCTGCCGCACACTGAGCAGAAGATATCAACATACTATCTACAACAGCATTGTCACGTCTGTGACCGTGAACAACCTTCAGACTTACCCTGTTTCTGGGAGTCAGTGGCTGTGCTGGCTTCTGCTTGTCTCTGTGTCTGTCTCTGTCTTAGTTTCTCTCTGGCTCTGTGTGCTGATTGCCCTACTGAACCTCACCTGTGTGGGCTATGCCTTTTCCAAGATGGCTGCCGCCGACTCCTCTATGCCAGTATCCAAGATGGCTCCCGCTGGGCTGACTTCTCTGTGTGTCAAGCCTCTGTTTGGATGCAAGGTGATTGCTGCAGCTGTGCCTCTGGTGTGGAAGGGCTTTATTAATCACTTAGAGACTACAGTCCTTGCCTTTGCATTTTGTCTAAGGGCCCTGGTATGTGGAGTGCTCTGTTCCCTGCTACATTGTTTTCTCTGTGTTTGTTCCTAGTGTTTGACTAGCTAGCTTAGGCACCGCTTGGCTTGTTAGCCTGTGTATAGCTTTGCTAGTTCTCTGTGTTTGTTCCTAGTGTTTGACTAGCTAGCTTAGGCACCGCTTGTCTTGTTAGCCTGTGTATAGCTTTGCTAGTGCTCTGTGTTTGTTCCTAGTGTTTGACTAGCTAGCTTAGGCACAGCTTTGGTTGTTAGCTGGTGTATAGCTTACTAAGTCTCCTGAGTTTGCTTAGTGTATGTTTCTTGTGTATGACTGGTTTGCCTGGGCATAACTTTCCTATTAGCTTGGGTACAGTTTACTAGTCATTGTGTTTAAACCTGCCTACTGACGGAACCCGGACATTCCCTGCCTGTCTGCCTTGCCTTCGCCTAGGTGCCAGGGGGCACTCCTGGATCCTCATTCCTGCTGTTCCTGCTTGCAAGTTCCGGTTTTTCCTGTAAGCCCTGCCGGCTGCCCGAACCTGAGGGCTCAACCCTCGGGGAAAGGTGGTTAAGCGTAGGTGAAGCCTAGGTCCAGTGTTTCCAGTCCAGAGGGTTCCGGTCCCATGGGTTCCGCTCCAGTGTGTTCCAGTCCAGCGGGTTTCACTCCTGTATGTTCCAGTCCAGTGGGGCCACTTCAGTGTGTTCCAGTCCAGCGGGCTCCACTCCAGTGCGCACCCGTCCGGTGCGTTCCAGTTCCGTGTATTCCTGTGTAGAACTCCAGTCCGGGGTTCCGGACCAGTCGTCTCATCTCTACCTTGAAGGTGATCTTGCCTGCCACTGCCGCTCCACGGTAGTGGCCCAAGGACTCACGAACCCAGTGCTCCCGGGAAAGAAGCCTGACAGTATGCCAAGGTCCTCGAGCACGCGACAAGCATCTAGATCTTTTTCTTGAGTGCTGACCCCCAAGGTGTACCCTAGCATGAGATAACTATGATTTGGATTATCCTTTACAATGTGCGTCATCTTGCATTTGTCCACGTTAACTTTCATCTGCCATTTGGATGCCCAGTCTTCCAATTTCCTATGGTCTTCCTGCAATATTTCACAGTCTGCATGTGTTTTAACAACCTTGAATAGTTTTGTATCATCTGCAAATTTAATCACCTCACTCATCATTCCAATTTCCATATTATTTAAATTTGTTAAATAGCACTGGTCCCAGTTCTGATCCCTGCAGCACTCCACTATTCACTCTCCTTCATTAAAAGAAATGACTGTTTAACCCTACCCTCTGTTTTCTGTCCAATAAGCATTTCCTAATCCACACCAGAACTTTGCCTCCTATCCTATGACTTTATTTTTCTCAGGAGTCTCTCATGAGGAACTTTATCAAAAGCTTTCTGAAAATCTAGATACACTACATCAACCGGCTCACCTTTATCCACATGTTTATTCACACCTTCAAAGAAATTAAGCAAATTGGTGAGGGAAGACTTCCCTTGGTTGATCCCATACTGACTCTGTCCCATTAAACCATGTTTGTCTACGTGCTCTGTAATGTTAGTTTCCACTATTTTGCACTGCACTGATGTCAGGCTTAACAGTCTGTGATATTCATTGTACAAAGGTAGGTAATGTTTCCAAGATTACATACGAATTTAAATAAATGAAGTAGATCCTTGCAAAAGAGCTTAGTGCAGAAAGGGCATCCCCTCCCATGGGCATGTCCAGGACCAGGTTTGGGAACCACTTACCCAGCAGAGAAAAGTTCCGCATTGGTACATGATATCCACATCTTAGTAAAATGGCCCCAGTGTTTGTTTTTTTGCATGTCTTCCTCATTCATGTGGCTCTTACTGCTCATATATTTACACAAGTGTAGAACAGGGTTTCTCAACCCACTCCTCAGAGAACACCAAGCCAGTTGGTTTTCAGGATATCCATAATGAATACATATGAGAGAGATTTGCATGCACTGCCTCTATTGTATGAAATACATCACTTAAATTAGAGAAGATAAATAGACCAAATCACTAGCTGCAGTTCATATTCACTCCAGAGCATAGGCGCCGACTCTGTGGGTGCTGTGGGTGCTCGAGCACCCCCCAATATTTCACCCACCGGAAGTTCCCTTCACCATCCCAGAATTTTACAAGTCCCTCCCTCTGAGTTCCAGGGTCTTCCCTCTCCCTCCGAGCTCCAGGGTCTTCCCTCTCCCTCCGAGTTCCAGGGTCCTCCCTCCCTCCGAGTCCCAGGAAGAGCATCCCAGGAGAGCAATGGGGCACCCTAGGGAGGCACTGCAGTGGACTTCACATAAAAGGTCCCAGTTATACATCTCACCGTTACCCCCTTATATTGTACAGTGAGCCCTCCAAAACCCACCAAAAACCTACTGTACATACATACATATTGGTGATACTTGTAGGCATAAGGACTATTGTAGTGGTGTACAGTTGGGTACAGTAGGTTTTTGGTGGGTTTTGGCAGGCTCACTCTTTCCACCACAAGTGTAATAGTTAAAATGGGTTATGGGCCTGGGTCTCCTCTATAGTGCACTGCACCGACCACTAAGCTACTCCAGGGACCTTGCTTGTTGCTCTAATAGGACTGACCATAACATCTGAAGCTGTCATAGAGGCTAGTATGTACTGTTTTACATATTTGAGGGGTGGGCGGGTGTCAGGTGACCACTGTGGGAGTAAAAGGGGGTCATGCCTTAATCCCTCCAGTGGTCATTTAATCATTTGGGGCACTTTTTTGTGACTTAGTCATTATTAAAACAGGCCTAGCCTAAAATGCCCAACTGTTAGGCCTGGACGCTTTTGCTTAGTTCCATTATGGCAGAAAAACATCCAAGTGTAAGGAATGCCCAAATTCTGCCCCATTATGATTTGGATTCACTTCTGATGAACTGCAGAGAAAAAGTCTTAAAATGGGTTTTCAAAATAATGATTTGGACACTTTGGGGGCGGGGGATGTCTAAATGCCACTTTGTGCTGCTTTTTGGACATTTTTCTGTTTTGAAAATGAGCCCCATAGTGTGTTTGGATTTTCGAAAGGTGCTTGACAAAATCCCTCATGAGAGACTCCATAGGAAATTAGAGTCATGGGATAGGAGGCTTTAACCTTTTTTGGACTGCACTCCAACTAAAAGATAAGAAACAGTATGACTAAATATTCAGTTGTCCACATGGAAAAACATCAGTAGTGATATGCCTAAGGGACCGAAGTGGGACCTGTGTTTAATGTATTCCTAAATGATGTGGTGATGGGAGTGATGCGATAAAATGTATGGATGACACAAAATTATTCAGTCATTAAAATGGCAGGGAATTTTAAAGGTTTGCAGAAGGATTTTATGAGACTGAAGACAAGGCATCTATATGGCAGATGAAATTTGATGTGGGCAAGTGGAACGTGAGAGTACAGGTACAAAATGCTGGGTTCTGACTTAGGAGTCACCCCCTCTCCCCCCACCCGAAAGGACCCTGAGGTCATTGTGGATAACTCTTTAACTAGCCCTTTAAGCTGTGTTAGGCACTAATATGCACATAAATGTTAAAAACATTCTGTGTTAGTTTTGCCATCTGCATGTGCCAAGTGCAGTATTTTATTTTTTTTATTTTTGTTCAGGGGGGCATGTTGGGGCAGAGAACAGAGGGGACGTGGATACGCTGATCAGCTAGTGCGATAACATTATCGCCATGCTAAATAGTGTGTCCATAACGTGGGAGCCTTTAGCATCTCCTAAATAGGAGACAGTGCGTTCTCCTCTGTTAATTTTTTTTAAATGGCCACTCACTAATGCTAATGACACAAAACAAGCAGAAGTGGCCCTCTAACAACAATGTAAAAGCAAAAAAGAAGAAGTAGGGAGTAGACCAAATGTATTTCCAACAAATAGGTTTATTAAAACAGACTTGACGCAGTCCTGCGTTTCGGCGCTAAACGCCTGCCTCAGGAGTCAAACAGTTTACCTTAGCCGTTGATGATGAGCACTAAAATTACAGAGGTTAAGAAATCTAAAGGTACAGCATTTTTTGTATTGAGGAAAACAATGCAGTCAACAAATACATGCTCACTGCTGCGTATCTTTAAATAAATTTTTTGAAATGGTGGAAAAATCCTATAAACTGAATGAGCCCTGGAGTATTTCCTTATCCTAAAGAAAGCATACCTGATGGGCCATAAATTTAACCTCCAGAACAGCTTTTGACAGTGTTCTGGGCAGAGAGCAGGCTTGTGCTGAAAATGAGGTATGGCTGGAGGAGCTGGGCCAGATAAAAATGTTTCTGGTGGAACTTTTTACTGGGGATGTATTATCTAGCTCATGGTGTTTCTGTTCCTATGTAATCCTTGGCACCAGTCCTCAATCCCCTTCCATATAACTGACAAACTATCGCAATTTTGATTTCTAAACCATCTCACTCAGCGTTCAGTATAAGCCATGTCTAATCCTTTGTGTCAGGCATATTCAGATGGAAATCTCATTGCAGCTTAATGTGATAAGAACTTGGAAACTCATGGCACTATCAGATCTGGAAGACTCATGCGTGCACATACTTAAAAGCTCCAATTCATGTAAAGTCTTGACATTTAACTATCCCACCGCTCTCTCTACCATAGCTTTCAGCTACCTTAATTGCTGTCTGATGTTACATTAAATAGTTCCTGCAAACTGCTCATTACAGCCACTAAGGCAGGAACCTGTTTTGTTTATCTTTCCAACTAAAAGGAAGTTGGAAAGAATTATATAAAAGGAGCCAAGAATGTCTCTCTGTGTGTCTGGGAGCAAAATAATATCTGGAAACGTAATGGAATAGGATGAAACTTAAGCAGAAAAAGTAGGGATGGACAATTAGCCTTACAAAATGAAAAAAGTAGTCTGAAGCTTAAGGAAACTGCATGATGACTGAACATTCATGGAGCGTTGAAAGACTCGACACTGAGCCTTGTTTCGGCGTAAAAATACCTACATCAGGAGTCATACAGTCTTTATGAAGTCATTCTTTATCAGTGGACATTAGAAAGTACACAAATGAACAGCAAATTTCACAGTAGCAGATTGTGTAGTAATGGATGCAAATTGACCAGTTAATTTGAAACCTTAGAGCATGGTGCTCATATGCTGATGCTAGTGTCCGAACGGAGTGCAGGATGAAACTTAAAATATGGGAAAAAACAGTAAAAAGACACTAGTTTGAAAATGGGCCAAATTGGGCCAGGGGTTCTAGAGGAATAAACCCCTCCCAAATATGGCCCAATGGATTTCTGTGGGAAAAGGAGTTCAGATATTGTAGCATAAAAAAAGCTTAAATATAGGACAAGATGAGCTTGCCTACTCTTCCAAATCTCTAATCTGCCCCTACCCCCCCCCCCTGAAAACAGCCCCACACCCAAATTGCTCCCACAGCCCAAAAACTATCCCACCACAACTGCCATATCCCTCAAAACATCCCCATCCAACTGCCCCGCTAACCTACATGGGTCCCCATCCCAAAAAACTATTTCTGGCAGCTACCTTACACCCATAAAACTACCCCTGCTACTGCTACACCACCTACATTGTGCCCTGACCCTAAAAAATATCTTCTGCACCAGCAAACCACCACCTTACTGCCCCACCCCCTAAAACTACCCTGCTAACTGCCCTCTCCAGAAAAACTATTCCCCCCAACTGCTTCATCACCCTGTAAACTGCCACAACCACAAAACCCCTGCAAGTAACCCCCCCAATAAACTATATGCATCCCAAAAAGCTAATATTCTCACAACTGCCCCATCATCCCACAACCTACCTCACTCCCAAAAACTACCATACCTGCAACTGACACAATTCCACACAAACCGCCCAACTTTGAACTTGCCCACCCTCAACTACCCCTACATGTTGGGGCAGTGCCATACTTTGTGTCCCCTTGTTTTTTGTTTTTTGGGGGTGGGGGGGAGAAGCAATGAAAATAGAAGAAGACTGCCCCCAAAGCACAAGAACAAAGAAAAATATCCTTCTACCTCATGGAAATTAATATAAAATTCTGCTTACTTCTGAAAAAAGCCAGACAGCAATCCTAACTTGCGGAGTCTTGAGCACATCTCATAGTCCCCCCCTCCCCCAAGAACAAAGAAAAACAATTAGGGGAGATCAATATAATCCAAATTGTGGAAAGTGTTTATTGATAATACCAAAAATATGTAAGATACAAAGGTTGGTAAGTCCAAAATATCAAGAAGACTGAATGTTTGTGCGGTAAGTAGGATTGCTAACTGTCTTGGCTTTTTTTCAGACGTAAGCAGAATTTTATATTAATGTCCTTGATGTAGAAGGATGGGTAATTTGTGTGTACATTTGTCTCAGCTTAAAATCTGAAGAAGCGGCTTTCTCCTCCCCCCCCCCCCCCCAGTGCCTCTATGGTAACTAGCAGCATAGACTGTGGGTAGGATCCAACCAATGGAAAGGCAGCTGTAGTCACAGGAAAGGAGGAGATGACCTGGAAGGTGCTTCTGTGCTGTAGAAGTGAAGTTTCTACATGAGATGGAGAGCAGAAGAGACAACCTTAGCGTAGGTACCAACAGGTGGAGATAGAGATCACTTACCAAACTGAGCCTTATAGGACGGCCAGCTCCTCCATCAGTCAGTATATCTGTATCTCTAGCAGGGGTGGATGGCTTCTCATCAGCTCCTGAATTCTTCTCCTTGGGGATAGCCTACATCAGCTGGCAGGGTGGCATGCGCAGTGCGTCTCTGATGGCAGAGGCTCGGCCTCTCTTGCAGTGCGCAGAGAACCACTTGACATATCTCTCAGCAGTGCACATCGTGGGAACTCTCAACATGCAGGTGGACTTCCTCAGCCAGCATGTCCTGGACCAGCGGAGTGGGAGCTGTCACCAGCAGCTTTCTGGCTGATCATACAGCGGTGGGGCTGTCGGCCAATGGATCCTTATGGCAACCAGGATCACCACAAAGGTGGCCAGGGTCTGCAGTCACAAATGACAGACCTGTGAGTTCTTGTACCAAGTAGAGTGCTGCCAAGCCCGGTACTCGGACCAGGTTCTGCTTGGCGGCCGGACAACCCCGGGTTTCACCTGCACTGACCGCCGTTCCCCAGAGATTGAGCCCCTAGCTGCGGGTGGCCTGCAAGGCTTACGAGATGGAGCAGGAACCGGGGTGATGAATGTGATGGCCAGATAGGCAGCAGGCAAGAGAGTGATCCAGGTACAGGCAGAGTCAGTAGGCAGGCAGGCAGCAGGTCAAGAGAGTAATCCAGGTACAGGCAAGGTCAGGAGGCAGCAGCAGGTCAAGAGAGTAATCCAGGTACAGGCAGAGTCAGTAGGCAGGCAGACACGAGAGTAATCCAGGTACAGGCTAAATCAGCAACGAAGAACAAAGTAGAGGAGAAGCACACTACTGAGCAAGTAACACCTACCAAAGTAGAAGCCGAAGCAAGGAGTCTAGGGAGAGCTCAGCTGATAAAGTGCTGGCATCTGACATCAGCAGGGAGAAAGGGCACAGCCATAGGACAAGAGCAGGAGAAGGAGGAACCAGAAGACCAATAGGAGAGAAGCAAGGAAAGCCAGGCAGAAGAAGAGCAGACCTAGGTGGGTGGAAGCAAAGCAATCAAGGAGCCTGGAAGCCAGGCAGAGAACAGAGCCAGGTGCATGGAAGCAAAGCAATCAAGGAGCCTGCAGCCAGGGAAGAACTACACACACATGGCTCAGGGCTGTGCCAGTCAAGTGTGTGTGTCGACGGGACCCTGCGCAGCCCAAGGATGCTGCTTGCGTTGAGGTAGGGGACATGACACAAAAGATAGTTCAGAGGGTCTGGATGCTCTTCTTCTGCCATGGCTGGCTACTAATTTGCTCTACATCTTTCCCCTGTGTCCATTAATAGGCTAGGTCCTTCACAGGATCGGCACCATCTGGACTTGGTTGAGCTGGTGGCTCCAGACGCCTCGGCGATTGTGGTATGCGGACTTGGCTCCTGGTGAATGAACCGCTTCATCTGTCTGTGGCTCCTGACTTTCTCTGCCAGGGGCTGGTGCAGATGGAGGATGCCTCCCACCTTGGTCTTAGGCCTGGCCATTGAGAGATCAAGACTGAGATAGAAGGGTTATTTGGACCTAGTCATTGCAACTCAGTTACAAGTGTGGATTCATTCTACTACTATGGCATATGCATGGGTGTGGCACACCTTTGAGGCATGATGCTCTTCTCAAGCCTAAGATCCCTTGTCTGCATCCCTGCCTCAGTTATTGGTCTTTTTGCAGGAGGGTCTGCAGAAGGGGCTGGCCTATAACTCATTCCAGGTGTTATAGGGAATGCGTGGCAGGTTCCCTGCTGGTGTTTCATCCAGATGTGATCCATTTGATGAAAGAGATTAATAGTCTCAAGCCTGGGATCCATTGTCTGTGTCCTTGCCGCAGTTGTTAGCCTTCTTGCAGGAGAGTTTACCGAAGGGGCTGACATATAACTCGCCCTGGATGTTATAGGGGATATGTGTCTGGCTCCCTTCTGGTGTCTCATCCAGATGTGATTCGTTTTCTTAAAGAAGTTAATCATCTCAATCCGCCATTTCGTCATTGTTGTCTGGACTGGGACCGTAAACTTGTCCTTAAGGCGCAATGCTTCAGAGAAGGATCTTACTCTGAAAAACGGTATTTTCGATGGCTATGGCTTTGGCCCGGCAGGTCTTGAAGCTACAAGCATTGTCATTTTGGGATTCCTTTCTTCGTTTCATAGAGTTGGGGATGACGATATGGTAGTGGTGCAGCTATGTGGGCCCCCCCAAATGGATCCAGTGCCCCTGGTTTGGCTGGAAGGGGTCCCAACACCCACCAACTGAAGCTATTCTCCAGCATTGCTCTCCTTACGTTGTCTGCCTTGCTTCCCTCTCATCATGTGCATCATGATGAATATTCGGTTCTAGTGAAACTGAGCATGCGAGACACTTAGGGTCATCTGACGGATTTTGGGGTCCTGCAGTGCTTGGATGTTTGCAGGGCTCTTCTATACTACCTACCTGCAAGTCGCCAATGAGTTCTGACAGTTGGATCATTGTGTTACTTTCCGGACCGCATAGGGGCAAGCTTCTTCTAAAGCGACTAATGAGCAGTGGATTCAGGATGTGATTGCTTTGTCATATCTTCTGGTGGGGCATTGCTCACCAGTATCACTAAGTGCATTCCAATCAGGTACTGGCGATCTCCTGGGTGAACGTTTGGGTGTTTTCTTTGGAGGAAATCTGTAGGGCTGCTACTTGGGCATCCCAGCATACCTTTTCCAGGCATTACTGGTTGGATGTGGCTGAATGGTCGGATACCAGTTTTGGGGCATCTGTTTTTACCATGGGAGCGGCGACTTCCTGCCCTTCTTAAGGACTGCTTTCTTACATCTCACCAGTTTCTGAATTCATCTGCTGCTACACCAAGGAAGGTAACAGCAGATGAATTATTTTACCTGATAATTTTCTTTCCTTTAGTACATCAGATGAATCCAGTATACTGCCCTGGTGCAGCTGTTATTTTTTGAGAAATCTTTGTTCTAGGTAATGTGGGTGTTTTTTCCTGTACTGTCATTTCTGTTCTTCGTGCATGTCTGTGAGGAAGGTTGCCAGATATTCTTTTTCTTTGTCTTCTGCTTTGGTACGAGAAATGCTGACTGATGGAGGAGTTGGCTGCCCTGTAAGGCTCAGTTCAGTACAGTGATATCTATCACCACCTGCTGGTAGATGGACACAGCCCACTAGTTTCTGGATTCATCATCTGCACTAAAGGAAAGAAAATTATCAGGTAAGACATAATTGTACCATGCCCCCTCAAAAAAAAACCAAAAACCTCAATGCATTTCTATGAGAGAAGCAGTCCCAACAGCTGCAGTCTACATTCACTGATTCATAGTGATTAATAAATTGCACCTTTCAGACTGCCTTCTCCTCTCATCTCTGCTTCTGATCAGACACACAGACAGCACAGGCAGACACATACTCTAACAATACCAACACACACAACACATACCCCAACCTCCCCTCCCCCAGCACACACATGCATTTACATGCAGAGGGTTGTGAAGAATTCCGTCAACCATGCTGTTCATGTTTTCCCCAGTTATTATCTTATGCCTCTGAAAACAGACAAAAAAAATGTCCTTTTCAAAACATACTTTATTTTTGAGAGAGAGCATTGTTTAGATTAATCTCTTCTCTGTTACTGGGTCATGTTAGTTATCAATGTTAGTGCTGCTGAGACCTTGTGTAGAAAACTATTCCTGCCTTTACACAAATGCACATCTTCTGAAACAATCCTCTTACTGTTCAAACAAACTTTAATAAACAATGAGCTACTCCAGTACCAGGAGTATAAATAGACAAGGAAGAGTTCTCTGTATCTAACAGTTTAGGTTATGCAAAAGCTTCAACAGCTGTAATTTGTAGGCCCTTGAAGACTGGGAGCGTGTATGCGTGTGTGAGTGATGTAAGGTATAGAAAAACGACATTTGGTATGTGTATATTTTGTCATGGTGCCAGAGGCAGGATTGGACTGTTAAGTTCCTTTCCAATATACAAGGTAGAGGAAAGCACCATCTGGCAAAAATATACTAAACAGAATTTATGTCCAGCAGTCTCTCCCCGGTTTTTCTATTTTCTCTCACTCCCTTTCTTCCCTTCATCCCCTGCTGCTGGAACCCAGCTACTAGATGAACACTCATTCAAAAGCAATGGCAGTGGAGGGGCACTTGTGCTTTTAAAAACTCTTAAGTATCTGTGGTTAAAGGGAGAGTGTCTCCCTCCAGGCCTTCCTTTCCTAAACACCCTTCTACCCAGAGCCATGATTGCAACCAGAGCCATGATTGGAACTTTTGGAAGTGTTTTCTTTTTAAGGAAACCAAACTTTCTGTAAAAGTGAACTGAATCTAGTAACTGGATCTGATTCTGTAGTTGTAACGTGTTTGGACCCAAGTGTATTGATCTTGAAACAGGACTAATTAGCAAGTAAATCAGGAGGCTGAGACGCTGACTTCCAAAGCAAGGCAACTTTTATTAGCTAGCTGTCACAGTACTAAGTTCAGACTCAGGATACTGCGCCACGAGCATCACCTGATACTCGTTCTTATACAAATTAGTGGTCATGCGCATAAAAACACACATACATCACACATACACATGCGCAGTACATGCACATGCGCAATACATTAGTAGTTCTGTAGTTCTCACAGAGAAAAGATACGTCAGTTTCATAGCTTTCATAGAAATTGTTACTTGCAAGAAATGTAACTTATTGCAGTGTTCCAGCACATTCACACAATACAGTCACTATACATGGATCACGAGACTGCATGGGCAGAGCCAGCTGTCTCCCTTACAAACCTAAATTGCTGACTACTACAACTTATCTAGCTGCTGGTTAACAAATAGATATTACTAGTAAAAGTCCAAACTGCACAGTTTTAGGTTTTAGTCTAGGCTCATTATAAAAAGCTGAGGTTTTGGTACAAAGCAAAGGGTGCAAGTGTGAATGCAAAGTCCAAATAGAAAATCCTGCTAGTGCAAAAGTCCACAAAAGTCCAAATAGAGTAAACAGTGCAAATCAAGTTTTGCAAGTTCAGTGGCAGTGCAAGTTTTGCCCCCTACAATCTAAATCAGGGGTTCTCAACCCAGTCAGGTTTTCAGAATACCCACAATAAATCTGCATGAGATAGATTTGCGTAGAATGGAGGTGGTGCATGTAAATTTATGTCATGCATATTCATGGTGGATATCTTGAAAACCAGACTGGCTTGATATATCCAAGAACCCCTGATCTAAAAGGCTGAGGAAAAGACATTCACACCTTGCATGCCAGCTTTCACTGTGCTGCTGGCACTCCCACCCTCTTCTCCAGCAGTCAACAGGAGGCAGTCATAAGTACATAAGTACATAAGTACATAAGTAGTGCCATACTGGGAAAGACCAAAGGTCCATCTAGCCCAGCATCCTGTCACCGACAGTGGCCAATCCAGGTCAAGGGCACCTGGCACGCTCCCCAAACGTAAAAACATTCCAGACAAGTTATACCTAAAAATGCGGAATTTTTCCAAGTCCATTTAATAGCGGTCTATGGACTTGTCCTTTAGGAATCTATCTAACCCTTTTTAAACTCCGTCAAGCTAACCGCCCGTACCACGTTCTCCTGCAACGAATTCCAGAGTCTAATTACACGTTGGGTGAAGAAAAATTTTCTCCGATTCGTTTTAAATTTACCACACTGTAGCTTCAACTCATGCCCTCTAGTCCTAGTATTTTTGGATAGCGTGAACAGTCGCTTCACATCCACCCGATCCATTCCACTCATTATTTTATACACTTCTATCATATCTCCCCTCAGCCGTCTCTTCTCCAAGCTGAAAAGCCCTAGCCTTCTCAGCCTCTCTTCATAGGAAAGTCGTCCCATCCCCACTATCATTTTCGTCGCCCTTCGCTGTACCTTTTCCAATTCTACTATATCTTTTTTGAGATACGGAGACCAGTACTGAACACAATACTCCAGGTGCGGTCGCACCATGGAGCGATACAACGGCATTATAACATCCGCACACCTGGACTCCATACCCTTCCTAATAACACCCAACATTCTATTCGCTTTCCTAGCCGCAGCAGCACACTGAGCAGAAGGTTTCAGCGTATCATCGACGACGACACCCAGATCCCTTTCTTGATCCGTAACTCCTAATGCGGAACCTTGCAAGACGTAGCTATAATTCGGGTTCCTCTTACCCACATGCATCACTTTGCACTTGTCAACATTGAACTTCATCTGCCACTTGCACGCCCATTCTCCCAGTCTCGCAAGGTCCTCTTGTAATCGTTCACATTCCTCCTGCGACTTGACGACCCTGAATAATTTTGTGTCATCGGCGAATTTAATTACCTCACTAGTTATTCCCATCTCTAGGTCATTTATAAATACATTAAAAAGCAACGGACCCAGCACATACCCCTGCGGGACCCCACTAACTACCCTCCTCCACTGAGAATACTGGCCACGCAATCCTACTCTCTGCTTCCTATCATTCAACCAGTTCTTAATCCATAATAATACCCTACCTCCGATTCCATGACTCTGCAATTTCTTCAGGAGTCTTTCGTGCGGCACTTTGTCAAACGCCTTCTGAAAATCCAGATATACAATATCAACCGGCTCCCCATTGTCCACATGTTTGCTTACCCCCTCAAAAAAATGCATTAGATTGGTGAGGCAAGACTTCCCTTCACTAAATCCGTGCTGACTTTGTCTCATCAGTCCATGTTTTTGTATATGCTCTGCAATTTTATTCTTAATAATAGCCTCCACCATCTTGCCCGGCACCGACGTCAGACTCACCGGTCTATAATTTCCCGGATCTCCTCTGGAACCCTTCTTAAAAATCGGAGTAACATTGGCTACCCTCCAGTCTTCCGGTACTACACTCGATTTTAGGGACAGATTGCATATTTCTAACAGTAGCTCCGCAAGTTCATTTTTTAGTTCTATTAATACTCTGGGATGAATACCATCAGGTCCCGGTGATTTACTACTCTTCAGCTTGCTGAACTGACCCATTACATCCTCCAAGGTTACAGAGAATTTGTTTAGTTTCTCCGACTCCCCCGCTTCAAATATTCTTTCCGGCACCGGTGTCCCCCCCAAATCCTCCTCGGTGAAGACCGAAGCAAAGAATTCATTTAATTTCTCCGCTACGGCTTTGTCCTCCTTGATCGCCCCTTTAACACCATTTTCGTCCAGCGGCCCAACCGTCTCTTTGGCCGGTTTCCTGCTTTTAATGTATCTAAAAAAATTTTTACTATGTATTTTTGCTTCCAACGCTAATTTCTTCTCAAAGTCCTTTTTTGCCCTTCTGATCTCACTTGTTCTGATAAACCTCTCAGCACCAGGAATCCTAATATGATTCCAGTCATAAAATGACCTCTTGAGTAATGTATTGACTTCAGTATTCAGTGGCTTATGGTTTAATATAGAGTGACACAGAGGTACCACCTGCCATGGTAGCTGTATAGAACAGTAATGTGGGAGCATATGTAGATTACTTTCTGTGTTGGGAATGGCCAGGGATTTTGGTGTCCGTTTCTTTTCTGCAGTGCTGGAGAGTGAGTCCCAAGCTCCTGAGAGACTGAGTCCTAGGTACTAGCTAAGTTTATTTTTGTTACATTTGTACCCCGCGCTTTCCCACTCATGGCAGGCTCAATGCGGCAGGCAATGGAGGGTTAAGTGACTTGCCCAGAGTCACAAGGAGCTGCCTCTGCCGGGAATCAAACTCAGTTCCTCAGTTCCCCAGGACCAGAGTCCACCACCCTAACCACTAGGCCACTCCTCCACTTGTGTCATCTGCAAATTTAATCACCTCACTCATCGTTCCATTTTCCAGATCATTTATAAATATGTTAAATAGCACTGGTCCAAGAACAGATCCCTGCAGAACTAAGTCTAAAGCAGGAGAAGGTATTCTCTGCAGCCTATCTGTGAGATGGAAAATGCTCTCTGAAGCTGCTGCTATAAGTTAGTTTTCTCTCCCTGAAAGAGATCCAAGCCACACCCATGAAGTTCAAACTGGCTGTGGGGAGGGGGAGGGGAGGAAATGGCAGTGCTTGCTGAAAAAGAGAGCTCAGTTTGATAGGAGATATACTATAGGAATGCAGAAAGGCAGTATATCAAGTCCCTTTCCCATTCCTAACATCACCGCTTACCGAGAGACTGTTTTGCACATGTGCTAGGTGCTTTCCCTACAGAGCCGCTTGCAGAATTTCCATGCATCTCATTTGCATGCGATTTCCTTTGAGCATTGATTGCTGTTTCAAAATCGGTAACTTCAACCGTGGATGTAAATTCACACGGCATTTAATGATGACTTTTGAGCATCAGGGCCTTAATCTAATGAGAGAGAGCGAGGAGCGAAAGCAAAATACTGTATGCCAGGAAGTTGTCTACTAGCGCTCATAAAAAAATATATATATATTTTTAATTAAAATGGTATGTGAAACAAATTAAGAAGATGTTAAACAAACCAAAAATGTGTACTTTGTTATGTTTCTAAGGTTGCAAAGATTGATTATGTGGTTTTTTTTTCCACAATGAATGTTGCATTTACCTAGCGCATAAATGTCTATTTCTCCTAGATTTTAGAACAGGCTCTGTCTGCACAGACTGCACATCTCAATTCTTGCTTCTATGAGCTAAAATGGGGCTGTAGATCAGTTAAGACATTGCCCCGATGTCAGGTTACTGCAGATAAGATGTTTCATGAAGGTCTCTGTTAATGTTTGTGTATTGTGTACTGCTGTTTGGCTAAGAAAATCTAGTGTGATTTTGAACAAGAATATAAGTGTTTGGTTCTCTTTTGCTGACTTGGGTAGGGTGCATTCAAGGATAAACCCCAGCTGTTCAGCAGCATAAATGCAGCATGCAAAATGGAAGAGTGGATTCAAGGACACAGGTAGAGAGGAGTGTGGCTTTTATGAAAGATGAATATTTAAAAAATGAAAAAGTGTAATAGAATTATATTTTTTGTAAGGAAAATCTCAAGAGAGCAGAAAAGGATAGTTTAGTAACAAAAAACAGGCTTAAGAAGGGCAAGCTCAGTTACACTTCTGTTGTAAGAAGAGGAAGGCAGACTGAATGTAAGTCTAAAGCTGTTCTTTGTAAAGTTGGAGCCATGAATCAGAGTACCTTTGTAAGCAATTAACTTAAGGTAGAGACCGATGTTCTCTCAGGAAATGTGTGTACAAAGAAAGCTTTACAACAATCCTGGTTCTGAGAGACCATAGTAAAAGAGTAAAGGACATGCATTCAAAGGGCCATTCTTCTAGCTTATGAGTAGAGGTCATTCTTCAAGACTCAGTGCCAGGACATTTGCTGTATCACTGGAATATAGCTACAGCTAGCTAAAATGGACTAAATCCCACGTGTGTTGCTTAAGAATGAACTGGTAACCAAACCCTGTCAAACCCTGATTTAACAGATTCTACCCAGAAAGAAAGTAAACCCAAAAGGGAAGCAAAATAAGGCAAAAAGTAAACTCCTAAACTTAGTTGTGTGTGTGTGGGAGGGGGAGGGGGGGGGGGGTGATGAAAGACAACCCATCACACACACAACCTTGAATTATATAGATATACCCAGGTTTGATGCTCAAATTTGGGTGTGCTCCTGAGATGTACATGCAAATTAATTGGCTAATGAGCTGTTGGCCATCAACAATTCCATACTAACAATCAGTTATTATAGTTCATTGACACCCATTAAAATTTGCGTGCACATCTGGCTGCACACTATTCTATAAGGCAGTGTACCTCACTCCCATATGGCCATGGCCATGGGTGTGTCAAGGATGTTCCAAAAAGTTGCACTCAGCACGCTCAACTTGGGTGCCAGCATTTAGACCTAATTTCAGTAGACGTAAGTCTGGCATTTAAAGTTTGGGTGCGGTAATTGGCACTAAGCATGATACTAGAAAGGGCATGCGTCCTTTATGGAATTGTACTTGGCGCTTATTTTTTCCAGCGCCCGTTTTTGAGTGTGATTTATAGAATCCGGCTCAAAAGAATGTATTGTTCACTATTGTCTGGATACCTGGGTCTTAGTGTTAGTCCTTTTGTTGCTCAGTTAGATGTATAATTATGGTGTTTCATTTTGTTTGTTCATATCAGTAAAAAAAGTGTCTGTTCTAAGAAAGCAATCACAAAGGAGGGGAACCAGGAAAACGTTTTATAAATTGACAAGAAGAGCTACCAGAGCCTTAGAACTTAAGGACAAAAGAGTTGCCTACAGGGTCAGACCTATGGTCCATCAAGTACAATATCCTGCTTCCAACAAGCCGGTCCAGATCACAAGTACCTGACAGAATCCCAAAGTGTAGCAAAATCCCATGCTTGTTTCTGGGACATGTATGTCCACATCCATACCTATGGGTGTTTAACTTGTGTCTTCACTCTGAAGGGTAAAGTACATAGTGTCCCAAACATTGATATTGCAGCAGGAAACTCAACTAAAAAATCTACAACAATATGACATTTTTTTTATATAAGAATTTTTTAGGGGGGGGGAGGGGGCGGTCATCAGATCTTAATGCAACTCACACCATTAGAACATCTTGTTCCTTCTTCATATTGAAAAAAATGGTTGCGGTGCAAATCGTCATTAGATCACCCTGATTTTGTGATTTTTTTTGGCATATATCTTATGCAGTATTTTATAATTCTTTACAAAAAATGTAGTATAGCACAGCATAACACTTACCTTAATAAACTGGCAACAGTATCTAGTAGTAGGAGAACCTGGTGGAGTTTCTGCGCAGGGGAACATCCCGGAGGCTAGTCTTAGAGTGGTCAGGGCTATGGCTCACCTCTACCTGGTCACGGTGGAGGAGCTGGACCGCCTGGTGTTGCTGGTAGAGGGAGACATAGCTCTCAAGATGATCCAGGACTGTTGGAATCTGCCTTGAAGGTTTTTTTTGAGGTTTCAGCGTTGCTTCTGCGGGTGGTGTTACCGGTAGAGGAGAGACAGCTCTCAAGGATATCTAGAACCGCTGGAAACTGCATTGAAGGTTTCCTTTGAGGTTTCAGCGTTGGCTCTGCGGGAGGTGGTTTGTAGCTGAGATGGCTGAGGGGGGGGGGGGGGGGTATGGTAGGCATCTGGAAAATCTTGTGTGGAGTACAATGGGTAATTGTGAATCGATTATTGACTCTGTCAAAAAGTACAAATAATTTTTCACTCGATGAATAGTTAAGTTCCGAAACCCATTGCCAGAGGCTGTGCTAACAGCAGTTAGCGTATTTGGGTTTAAAACAGGTTTGAACAAGTTTCTGGAGGAAAAGTCCATAAGCTACTATAAATCTAGACATGGGAAGAGCTACTACTTATCCTTGGAATTGGTCACATGGAATCTTGCTATTATTTGGTAATCTGCCAGGTAATTGTGACCTGGATTGGCCACTGTTGGAAGCAGGATACTGGGCTAAGATGGACCATCAGTCTGACTCAGAATGGCTATCCTTATGTTCGCAGCCTGCTTCTGGGTGGGAGAGGAGAGGCGAAAAGACAAATTTTCCCTCATAAACATCTCGGTTCATAATTTCAGTAATATCACTAACTTCTTCTCTGGCCATCACCTTATATCTGGTGTTCTCAACCCAGTCCCTGGGACACAGCCAGTCAGTCAGTCAGGTTTTCAGGATATCCACAACAAATATGCATGAGATAAATTTGTGTGCATTATATTCAAATCTCTCATGCATATGCATTGTAGACATCCTGAAAACAAGACTGACTATGTCCTGAGGACCGGGTTGAGATGCGCTGTTTTATATCATATATATGCCAGGGCAAGCAGTATCCCCGCATCACAATAGCACAGACACAATTCATCAGCCCTAGACTAATACTGAGGCACAACTAATGACCTAGGTCACACAAGCCGTTCTTTTTCACATGGTTGAAAAGAATTAATACATACATTTCTGACGCACTGTAACAATAAATATGGATTTTCTGATGATGGATTTAAGTTATGTCTTAAAGCATGTGGTGTGCTTCATTTTCAGTTACCAGTGACCGCCATTAACCTTTTCTTCGAGATAAGTAACTGACACTATATTTTTAATAAATGAAAGCACATAAGGGAGGAAAAAAGGCATGTTTTTGTTTCTGGTCGAGAAAAATATAAATTGCTGTCATCACAACGAGTCTTGATGGTTAAGCTGGTTCCCAAAGACAGCTTGCACAAAATGAATGTCAAATGGTCCTGACAGCAACTGTGTGATATAATTTATTTATGATCTTTCCCTTCACTAAAGCATCACAAAGCACATTTAGAGCCAGATGTGTTATGAGTATTTTTCCTCCCCTTTTGTTTCTATGGGAAAAACGCTTAGTACATTTGTCTTTCTCACTCTGCCCTCCCTTAGTTCACTCATCATAGCATTTATCCTTGGCTGTGGGACATGGAATGTGACTGGTACAAGAGCACCCTCCTTCCACTTGGGGGCTGAGATGCCTGCCTGCACAGGGATGAGAGAACAAGAAAAGTTTTTCTTAATGGAGACTTCTTTACATCCAGGCCTTGAGAATTTCTGCTATTGTAAAGCCTCTGCCAAATGGGAAATGAACCAAGCTAAACTTTTGTTATGAACAATCATTGGATCTCATTCATCCATATTTATTAGAATGAACCTTCAGCTTTTATTCAATCCATAGTTGCAACACAGTGTCTGGTTCTAGTGTGTAGTGATCTTTAAGGTGTAGAACGTACTGTATCAGTGGTTTCCTTGCCCCAGATACCATGGAAGTCCAGATATGAGAAGGATCAAGCATGAACTATTCATGTGATCAGTTTATAAAAGGGAGTGTGACTATTTAGTGTTAAGACAATTATTATGTTCTGTGTTGTCACAAGTGTTAGAGAAGTTTTTTCTTTAAATGGTTTTATCATTTTATTTCTGCTGCAGGGGACAGTTTGACAGGGGTTGGAGTCAATTTTTCCTTAGGCTGTTTTCTTTTCCTTGAAAGACATCCACATGTACTGTGATGTTCATACAACATATGTGACTCTTTTCAGTCAGAATGGCACCACTGTAGAGAAGTTTGTGTTTTGCACTGAGAGCCACGAAGCCAGAAAGGAGGTGGCTAGCCTCTACCCGTCTCTGGTTTAGCCAGTGTGACTCCTGTTTGATAATGAGAATGGCTATAATATCCTTTTCTCTATGTTTAAAGTAAGAACAGAGCCCCTATATTTTTTTGTAATCAAGTTGGAAAATAAATAAACTATTAAATCAATGTTTCTAGAATGTTCTATACATTGGAAAAATCAATTCTATGTATCAGGCTTGCCCAGCCTATGGCCTGCAGGCCGTAACCCACCCAGCCAGATGATTTCACCTGGCCTCAGAAGCTCAGTAATTCTAGTACAGACAGTGGGATTCCTACCTTCCCACCATGACTTGGCTGTCTGCAAGCTTAAGCCGCGCGGTGCCAGAGGTTTGGATTGGTCTCACAGTTTCAAGCCTCATAAAACTTGAAATCTTGAGACCAACCCGAACCTCCGGCACTGCAAAGAATCGTGTCGTGGATGGGAAGCAGGAATCGCACTGTTTTTTTTTTTTTTTTTTTTTTACTGCAGCTGAAGCCAAGTTAACAGAAAGACTGGGTGAAGGCTGGGGGGGCGGGGGTTACGTGGGAGAGAGAAAACATGGTGAAGACTGGGGGATACAAGGGAGAGATGAGACCACATGATGAAAGAGAGAAGAGACAAGGTGAAGGCTTGGGGAAGGATTATGAGAAAGAAAGAGACCTAATAGCCTGGCCACCTATTCATATCTGATGCACCCGGTTCCTTTTTTCCTCCTTTTGTTTCAGTCTTGCATCACAGTATATTTTGTATATGATTTATTCTTGAGGAGCATTAGTACATTCTTGATCTTGATGAGTCCCTCTCCTTTTTTGTTGATAGAAACCCAATTAGCAACATTCCATGCTACCAATCCCAGGGCAAGCAGTGGCTTCCCTCATGGCCATCTCAATAACAGACTATGGACTCTTCGTCCAGGAATTTGTCCAAACCTTTTTTTAAAACCAGATACACTAATTGCTGTTACCATATCTTCTGGCAGCGAGTTCCAGAGCTTTTCTTTGAGTGAAAAAATGTTCCTCCTATTTGTTTTAAAAGTATTTCCATGTAATTTCATTGAGTGTCCCCTGGTCTTTGTACTTTTTGAAAGAGTGAAAAATCAATCACTTCTACCCATCGTTTTTAGCCTTTCCTCATATAAGAGGAGTTTCATCCCCTCTATCATTTTGGTCACTCTTCTTTGAACCTTTTCTAATTCTGCTATCTTTTTTTTTTTTTTTTGAGATATGGTGATCAGAATTGAATGCAATACTCAAGGTTAGGCTGCAACATGGAGCGATACAGAAGCGTTATAATCTTCTTTGTCTTATTTTGCATTCCTTTCGTAATGATTCCTAGCATCCTGTTTTCTTTTTTGGCTGTCACAGGAACTGAAGATTTCAGCATATTGTCTATAATGATGCCTAGATCTTTTCTTGAGTGCTGACTCCTAAGGTGGACCCTAGCATAGTAAAATAACATAGTAACATAGCATCAGGTAACTATGATTTGCATTATTTTCCCCAATATGCATCGCTTTGCTTTGTCCACGTTAAATTTCATCTGCAATTTGGATGCCCAGTCTTCCAGTTTCCTAAGGTCTTCCTGCAATTTTCTACAATCCGCATGTGTTTTGACCAGTGGCGTAGCTACGTTCCCCCCCCCCCCAAAAAAAAAAAAAATTCCTCTGGACCCCTGGTTTTGCTGGCAGGGGTTCCCAACCCCCGCCAGCTGAAGCCTTTGTCAGGCACCACCATGTTGCCTGCCCTGCTGTCTCTTCCCCTCACGTCTGGCATGCTCCTTGTACTGAAACTCTCAATTTCACTAAAAGGAGCATGCAGGACGTGAGGGAAAGAGAGAACAGGCAGGCAATGCAGCAGTGCCGTAGACTGGTGCTGGATGAAGGCTTCAAGCGGGGGTTGGGGATCCCCATCAGCCAAGGTATTTGTGGCAGCAGGGTGGGTGGGGGGGGGGCAGGGCAGCAGACCAAAATGTGCCCTCCCACCTCGGGCTCTGGTCCCCTCCCACCGTGAGGTCTGGCTAAGCCCCTGGTTTTGAGAACTTTGAATAGTTTTGTGTCATCTGCAGCACTCCACTATTCTCTCTTCTCCACTGAGAAAAATTGCCATTTAACCCTACCCTCTGTTTTCTGTCCAATAACCAGTGCTTAATCCACAAAAGACCATTGCCTCCTATCCAGTGCAATGTTTCTAGCAAAAAAGGTGCCGGTACTCAAATGCCAGGCCACCCTCCAGGGGTGGGGTGATCACTGAGGGACTCACTCCACAATAGCCAGACCCCCTGCAACCAGTCACAAGAATCTATGACAAAGCAGAATTGGTGTGTTCAGCCTGAGCTCTTTCATTAAAACTTGTGGTCCATGGGTCAATTTTAGCAGACACTGGAAAAGGTGCCGGTACTCAGTACCCCCGAGTACCCCCTCAAAAAAAGCCCTGCTCCTATCCCATGACATTTTAATTTTCTCAGGAATCTCTCATGATGAACTTTGTCAAAAGCTTTCTGAAAATCTAGATACACTAGATCAACTGGCTCACCTTTATCCACATGTTTATTCATGCCTTCAAAAAATGAAGCAGATTGGTGAGACAAGACTAAAATTACAGAACACACAGACAAACATGGTTTAATGGGACAGAGACTTCCCTTGGCTGAATCCATACAGACTCTGTCCCATTAAACCATGTCTGTCTATGTGTTCTGTAATTTTATTCTTGATAATAGTTTTCACTGTTTTAAAGCCTCTGTTATGTGCTGAGTGTTTTGTGTAATCTCTTGATGCAGATCATAACAAACTTATAAAGAAGCCCAGCAGCTGGTCTTTTCTTTTGGTTATATTTATTTTTAAGGGCTTTCTTGGGATTACAAAAGAACAGAAACTGCCTGTTTTATTCTATCTATTGACAAAATTAGGGTTGTCTCATTTTCTCCCCCTCCCCGCCCCCAATTTTAAAATGTCATGACCTCTATGTAAGTGGTTCCTTACAATGAATAGCAGACACATGCCAAATGGAGGCAGCCCTTTTGCCTTCTCCATGAGACAGCTGTGTGCACACTCATTTTCTTTGATCAGCGCTAATTATCTTTAATGTCACAGGCTCAGGACTCTAGTCAGACTGGGTATAAGCCTATAACTGCCTGCAGAGGTGTTTTTTTTTTTTTTTAAGTGAAAGTGCATACATGGTTTCCTGCTAAAAATGATCCCAGGAGAGGAACCCACACATTTTAAATTTATACTTCCCAGAGGAAAAACATGGGAAATCCATGCCCCTAAAGCAGCTCTTGGGGAAAAAAAAACCCAATAAACAAAACCTCTTCATATATAAGGTAACCTGCACATGGGTAAGGTACTATTTTAGCTTCTTTCTCCAGCTGTTCGGGTCAACATAGCTTATAGCATCTACAGACACAGAATACAATTTCAGAACTTGTGCAAAGAGAAGTCCTGCCAGAGAATTTATCATTACCACCCCCTCCAATACACACACACACAACATACTTTTTATACTTTCTAACATGGAATGTTGGAAAGAATTATGTTAATGAGATGCTTTTCTGTCGTAGGCAAGATCAGCTTAGAGGAGGGCAGTATTAAAAGTTTTCAACCTACTCAGGATGTTGGCATAGTCTACAGGAAGTAGACTGTAGTGGCAGCAGCAGGAAGGTTAGATTGAGAACAGAAGATGGTATGACGCTATCTAGTCCATTATATGGGTTGAAACCAGTAGGTGGAACTTGCTTGCAGGAGGTGGAGATTGCCACCTTACTGGTTCACCCAAAACACTGGCTAACGCTATTGAAAACAATAGTAAAAGATTATTAGAAATAACGGGCTGCCTATATATGGTCCTTCTGTAAAAAGCCAAAAGCTGTTCCAGTTGGATAAGCAGTGCCTTAAAAGGTGGAGGACAAATTTTTATTTTTTTAACTTGACAGCTTTTTAATTCATTTGAAAGCGTCCCCTATGTAGATATAAATATCATGAAATCAAAACTGAATATCACTTAAAACAGTTTCAAAAATTATTGTAGCTGGTGGAAACAGCACTAATAAAGGCTGTATTTTGTGCTCATTTTTCTACACTATTCTATAATACAGTAATACATGGCCAAATTTCAGTGAGGATATCCTGTTTACTGATGGGTTCATCTTAACTGTTGTTGTAATCTGCCTTGGAAAGCTTGGAAGTAAAATTAAACTCTCCTTTCATTGGGGCACATAGAATCACATCTTTTTCTCAGCTCTTTTGTACAAATGGATTATTCTGTTTTGAGCATGTTTCAGGGACAAGTGGTTTTCATGTCAAACTATTAAAAATAAATATTTTCTTTCATGCAGGTCTCTCATTTGTTTAAACGTAACTAAATGGGCTATAAGCCCCTAATGCAGTCTATTGATTTTCTTATATTTTGTCCTTGTGATAACTTATACTGTGCCAAAACTGGAAATACAGAGAGACAGAATAATAGAATTCAGTAACATGCAAAACTTATCAATTAACATTATAATCGTGTTTGCATTTGGGTAATAACTGAGAAAACGCTGTTATCAAATCATATTAGGAAACCTGACCTTAACTTCTGCTGAATATCAACCAGATATTAGTTTTAAGGCTAGATTTTGTTCGCTGAACTCATGCTGACTCATTTCCCCTCCATCAGATTTGTTCCT
>NW_021963777.1:0-54295 GCF_901765095.1 Microcaecilia unicolor | reverse complement strand
CCCCCTTGGTCGCCTCCCAAACATCAGTTCAAAGGGAGACCCCTAAGGAGGCTTGGCACTTTTCCCGAATGCATAAAGCACGAAGGGTAGGAGCCAGTTGTAGCTACGTGGGGTCTGGGGGGCCTTGGCCCCCCTGCAGACGACCCTCTTGAACCCCCCTCCCACCACAAACCCTCCCCCGCCATCGCCGCCCGCCCCGCCGCCGCATCAGGTACCTTGTTTGCTGGCGGGGGTCCACAAATCCCGTCAGCCGAAGAGTCTTCTTCAGCGCAGACTCCGGCGCCTTCGTTCAACAAAGTTCGTTGTGTGATCAGCTGTTTCTGACGCCTTACGTCCTGCACGGGGCTACATGTTTTACTTGCCGCCTGGTCATTTCCTGTAGGAGCGAGACTTCCCTTTTACCGGCTGCTTATCAACAAACATGTTATGATTTTAATAAAGGTGATTAACACATTAAAAAAAATACGTTTTGGATGTTACTGAATTCTATTATTCTGTCTCACTGTATTTCCAGTTTTAGCACAGTATGAGCCATCACAAGAACAAAATATAAGAACACCACTAGGCTGCATTAGGGGCCTATAGCCCATTTAGTTATGTTTCCACAAATGAGAGATCTGTTTGACAGAAAATATTTTTATTACTTTGACTTATAAACCACTTGTCCCTTCGAAGGTTTAGAAGGAAAAGTTTGCCTATTTGCGGATGATACTAAGATTTGCAACAGAGTGGACACCCCGGGAGGGAGTGGAAAGCATGAAAAAGGATCTGAGGAAGCTAGAAGAATGGTCAAAGGTTTGGCAATTAAAATTCAATGCGAAGAAATGCAAAGTGATGCATTTAGGGAGTTGATACCACCCTCATCGTCCCCGTCTCATCTGCCCGCAACCTCGGTGTCATCTTCGACTCCTCCCTCTCCTTTTCTGCGCACATCCAGCAGATAGCCAAGACCTGTCGCTTCTTCCTCTATAACATTAGCAAAATTCGCCCCTTCCTCTCCGAGCACACCACCCGAACTCTCATCCACTCTCTCATTACCTCTCCGCCTTGACTTACTGCACCTACTCCTGACCGGCCTCCCACGTAGCCATCTATCTCCCCTTCAGTCCATCCAGAACTCTGCCGCACGTCTGATCTTCCACCTTAACCGATATACTCATGTCACCCCCGCTTCCTCAAGTCACTTCACGGGCTTCCCAATCGGATACCGCATACAGTTCAAGCTTCTCTTTACTCACCTACAAATTTCACTCGATCTGCGGCCCCTCCGTACCTCTCTACCCTCATCTCCCCTTACGCCCTACCCGGTAACCTTCGCCTCAAAGACAAATCCCTCCTTTCAGTAACCCTTCTCCCCACCAACTCCAACTCCAGGCTCCGCCCTTCTGTCTCGCCTCACCCCACGCCTGGAACAAACCTCCCTGAGCCCATACGCCGTGTCCCCTCCCTACCATCTTCAAATCAATGCTCAAAGCCCACCTCTTCAATGTCCGCCTTCGGCCCGAACCACTACACCTCTTCTCAGGAAAACTTATCTACCCCAACTTGACATTTCATCCTTAGATTGTAAGCTCTTCCGAGCAGGGACCGTCCTTAATTGTTATTTGTACAGCGTTGCGTAACCCTAGTAGCGCTCTAGAAATGTAAGTAGTAGTAGTAGTAGTAGTAGGAGGAGGGAGTTGGAAAGCATGAAAAAGGATGTGAGGAAGCTAGAAGAATGGTCTAAGGTTTGGCAATTAAAATTCAATGCGAAGAAATGCAAAGCGATGCATTTAGGGAGTAGAAACCCACGAGAGACTTATGTGTTAGGCGGTGAAAGTCTGATAGGTACTGAGGGGAGAGGGATCTTGGGTGATAGTAGCGGAGGAGCGGAAGGCGACGAAACAGTGTGACAAGGCGGTGGCCGTAGCGAGAAGGTTGCTAGGCTGTATAGAGAGAGGTGTGATCAGCAGAAGAAAGGAAGTGTTGATGCCCCTGTACAAGTCGTTGGTGAGGCCCCACCTGGAGTATTGTGTTCAGTTTTGGAGGCCGTACCTCGCGAAGGATGTTAAAAAATGGAAGCGGTGCAAAGAAAAAGCTACGAGAAATGGTATGGGATTTGCGTTCCAAGACGTATGAAGAGAGACTTGCTGACCTGAACATGGATACCCTGGGGAAAGGAGTAACAGGGGTGATATGATACAGATGTTCAAATATTTGAAAGGTATTAATCCGCAAACGAATCTTTTCCGAGATGGGAAGGCGGTAGAGAAACGAGAGGACATGAAATGACGATTGAAGGGGGGCAGACTCAGGAAAGATGTCAGGAAGTATTTTTCACCGAGAGGGGTGGTGGACGCTTGGAATGCCCTCCCGCGGGAGGTGGTGGAGATGAAAACGTTAACGGAATTCAAACATGCGTGGGATATGCATAAAGGAATCCTGTGCAGTAGGAATGGATCCTCAGCAACTTAGCCGAAATTGGGCGGTGGAGCAGGTGGGGGAAAGAGGGTTGGTGGTTGGGAGGTGAGGATAGTGGAGGGCAGACTTATACGGTCTGTGCCAGAAGAGCCGGTGATGGGAGGCGGGACTGGTTGGTTGGGAGGCGGGAAATACTGCTGGGCAGACTTGTACGGTCTATGCCCTGAAAAAGGCAGGTACAAATCAAGGTAAGGATACACATGAGTTTATCTTGTTGGGGCAGACTGGATGGACTGTGCAGGTCTTTTTCTGCTGTCATCTACTATGTATGTTACATGCTCAAACAACAGAATAATCCATTTGTGTATCTAAAGGTAAAGTTCTACAAAACAGATGAAGATGTGATTCCATATGCCCCCAATGAAAAGAGAGTTTAATTCTACTTCATTTAATTTCAATATATTCCATCATCGGTTATAACACCAGCTTCCCAGGGCAGATTAGAACAGTTAAGATGAACCCATCAGGAAACAGGATATTCTCATTGAAATTTGGGCCATCTGTATTGTGTACAGTGTATTTATTTAGTTTTAGTGTAGAAAAATGAGCACAAATACAGAGTTTAAAATTGGCTGTTTCTACCAGCTATTATAATTTTTAAAGCTGTTTTAGTGATATTCAATTGTGATTTCAGGATATTCATATCTACAGATGGGAAGCTTTCAAATAAATTAAAAAGCTGTCCAATAAGAAACAAAAAACAAAAACCTTTTGTCCTTCACCTTTTAAGGCACTGTCTATCCAGCTGAAACAGCTTTAGACTGTGTTTCAGATGGAACAACAATTAAAAAACAGATAATGTTGAGCAGCAGCTCCTAGTTTGCTTGCTTTGTTTGAGTGAGCGGGGATGACGGCTGCGCTGGGAAGGGGAAACGTAAATTGTCCGAACTGGCTTCCTTGCTTACAGTGGGCTAGAGAGGCTCACTGTCCACTCCTGTTTATTAACCTCCTGGTTGTACACAGATGTACTTTAAAGGAGGTAACACCTCACCCAAGGAGCGTGCATGACCCATTATGTGACCTGAAGTTTAGTAGGCACGAGCTTATCATCCTGGTCAAGTAAGTTGTTTTGAGTGTACAAAGATGGCGGTGGCTGCATTTGGGAGAATGAGAAGGCCTTGGATGAAGTGGCTTCAGCCTTTTCACATCATGCCGTCTCCTTGACCACACCAGGGGGAGGAGCTCTGAACATGCTCTGTCTCTTTGTCTAGTGTCTGCAACAAGAGCTGCAAAGAGGGAAAAGACTGAGAACAAAAGCAAAACCTTTCTGTCTCTGGGTCCTGGAATCCCTGCAAGACCCAGTCTCAGCTCTGCAGATCTGGAATCAGCTCAACCTCCTCCTGTTTTATTCATCTGTCCAGGGAAATCTCCAGCTTGAATCTATTCAGAGGGGAAACAGCAGGGAAATGTCTGATCAGGTAAGAAATGATTCTCTCTCCTCTTGCACACAGGGTTCCAGCACTAACAGGAAAAGATTTCTGTCCAGTTTATCCTGCTTTCTCTTCTCTCTCCTTATTTGTCCATGTGGAGTGAAGCAGTAGGTCTACTTTATGTTTCTTAAAACAAGATACTGCAAAGGTAAACAAAAGATTAAAGCTGTTTACAGCCAGCCCCAGGGTCCTTCCCTCTGTTGCCATGTGGGAAGGAGGCAGCAGAGGGAAAGCTTCAGGCCAGCTGGAGAGAGCAAGACTGTGGATCCTACCTGCTAATGCTGCAAATCTGTAGGCCTTTGAGGAGGGGGACATTGGGAGGTAGGAAGGCATGTGGGACCCCTAGGGGGGAACAGAGTAGGGGCCAGAAGCTGCACATGAATGGAAGGTAGAGAGGAAGATTCTGCATATGGATGGAAGGGAAGTGAAGTGGGGGATCCACATGAAGGAAAAGAAAGAGGAGAGGGGGAAATGTACATGGAAGAGAAGGGGAGTGGGAAAGCAAATGAAAGGAAGGAATGGGAGAGGAGACTATTCTGCACATGGATTCAAGGAAAGTGTGTGTGTGAGTGTAGAAGAGAAGGCAGAGGGGAAAATGCACATGAATGTTGCCATAGAAGGAAAGTGTTGCCAGATTGGGACAGATTGAAGGCCCCTCATGCCCAGTATCCTATTTTCCAACAGTGGCCAAACCAATTGACAAGTACCTGGCAAGATCCCAAAACAGTAAAATAGATTTTATGTGCTTATCCTAGAAATAAGCAGTGGATTTTCCCTAAGTCCATCTTAATAATGGCTTTTGGACTTTTTTCTTTTAGGAAGTTAGCCAAACCTTTTTTAAAACCTTGCTAAGGTAACTGCTTTTACCATTGGTGATCGGTGACCCAACTGTTTGGGGAGGCTAAAGAGGGCGGGGTTGGGGGGTGGAACTTAAATCCATAATTGTCTGATAACACACAGAAAAAATAAATAAAAATAAGTCACAATACCTTTTATTAAATTTAGATATTAGATATGTATCATATGTCAAAGAATAAAGTGGTTGCTCAAAGCATATTTATTTATTTATTTGTAGCATTTGTATCCCACATTTTCCCACCGACTTGCAGGCTCAATGTGGCTTACATTTGTCGTAATGGCGGTTGCCATTTCTGGGTAACAGAATTACAAAAGTCATTGCATTAAGGTGCATACATACATGGTAAAGAAGACTACGACATGGTATTGCATATTGGTTCCTGAGTGATAGATTGGATTGTAACATACATTAGGTCATCAACTATAGAGAGACCATAATCGACATAAGGATTAAAGTGGTAGTGCTTGATCATTATTAACAAAGAGGTTATAAATTCAAGTGATAAAGAGTTCGGTTTCTAGTTCTTGTGCAATCTTATTCTTTAGTATTGAGGGTGGATGTTATTGGTATACTTCTTGAACAGTTCAGTTTCAGTAACCTTGCGGAAGGATAGTCAAGGTCTTGCGTTGTTTTTATGGCCTTCGGGAGAGCGTTCCATAGTTGTTTGCAGATGTAGGAGAAACTGGTTGCGTATGTAGATTTATACTTTAGCCCTTTACAGTTGGGGTAGTGGAGATTGAGGAATGAGCGTGCTGATCTTTTTGCATTCCTAGTAGGTAGGTCTATAAGGTCTGACATATACTACTACTGCCCTGTTTCCCCGAAAATAAGGACAGTGTCTTATATTAATTTTTGCTCCCAAAGATGCGCTAGGTCTTATTTCAGGGGAGGCTTTATATTTTCATGAAGGAGAATTCACATTTATTGTTGAACAAAAAAAATGAACATTTATTACATACTGTTGTCATCACAAACCAGCATAACCAGACAAACTGTGAATCCTATCAAGAATTTCTTCTACCGGTATGGTACATTTACCGATCCCGATATTTATGAACACAAAGCAAGATTTATTCAATGACAATAATATCATCATCTTCTGGAACATCATCATAACAATCTAAACCCTGAATTTCCTGGTGAATTTCTTGTGACTCCATTTCTTTCAGAATCATTGGCCCAAATCTCTCATGTCTAGCAATAGCACTGTCCTTAAATGAGTACTTCTTGTCAAGGTAGCCTGCTCGTAGTGCATTTGCAACGCAACTGTCAGTGATTTTCTCCCATGAACTCTTCACCCAAGTCACAGCCTCTTGCAGTTTAGGCTTGACAAAGTTTCCACGCTGATTTTTCTCCATTCTATTTTCAATGTAGTCATTAATTTCCATGCGCAAATTGTCCTTGATGGCTTGTTTATTGCAATATCAAGAGTCTGGAGATAGGCCGTCATTCCTGCGGGAGTCATTATTTGATCTATTTTTCTTTCCTGAAGAAATTTCTTCATGTCTTTAGCGCGGTGTGTGCTGGCTGCATCCCAGACTAGCAGACCTCTTGGCTCCCTCGCGTAACAAGCGGCAGCATTAAATCGACCCACTTCCTTATAACTGCTTGCGTGGCCAGGCTTTTCAGTTTCAAGAATAAAAATGCCTGAAACACGTTCAATCTTATCCTTCTTGCCCTTAGAAATTATTAAAGCTGGGACTTTAGTGCCATCCAGACGAATTGCCAAAATACAGGTAAAACGTGCACTTTCGTAAGCAGTGGAGGGTATGTACACTGAGGAGGCACCCCGCTGTTCAATTGTTGTTTGAGATGCTTGGCCCATAAACACTGCAGTTTCATCCATAGCAATCATGTTGGAAAGATTGTATTTAGAGAAGTCAGCGTCATCAATAAAGGACTTGAATGCAAATGCACGTTTAATAATTTCAGCATCTTCCAGCCTAAACAGTGTTGTGGATCTTCTTAAAGACAGTTCACTTCGCTGAAGGAAACCATCCAGCCAGTGTTGTGATGCTTTGAATTCTTCGGGGGCTATTTCGAACTGTGGTGCCATTTCAAGGGCAAATTCTTGAACCTGAGCCCTATTCACAACCAAAGCCTTTGCTCTCCTGTCAACAACCCAGTCACAGATCAGGTCTTCCAGCTCAGAAAATAATGGTTGCCGACCTGATCCACACTTGCGCTTTTTAGCTTTTCCGTTGTCCACTTGTTGACTGAGGTTACCGTAATCTGCTCGCTATTTTCGGACCAATCGGATATTCAACATCTTCTCTTTGCAGAAAACAGTAAGATTTTTGCCCCAAGAGTCTTCCACGATTCCTTTCTTGTACTCGACGGAATAGCTCTTTCTTTTTGCACTCATGTCTAGGGCCAGGGTAAGCCGTCTAGTTGTACCGGTAAAAAAAAAACCTTACCACGTTGGCAAACTAGCCTGAGTCAGGCAGCTGTCAATGGACCTCAGCACCTGTGTCACAACTAATCTCTCACTAAGTTTGTGGTGTTTTCTTTTAAAGTATTCTACTACTCAAATTCCTTTGAAAAAGAGCAAAAGTCCCTTTCTGAGGAGGGGTTTTGCAGAATGTCTTGCCAGATACACAGACCAAATTCTTACTCGCCCCCACCTCTCATACGGACTCCCTCCCAAGATCGCAACTGGCACCAGGCTATGGCACTTTTATTTTAGAGCAAACAGAAAAAGCAAACGCTGGGCCTTCAGAATGGAGAAAAATGTATCCTTTATTTAGACAAAGTCTTTGTCAAAATAAAGGACTACATTTTTCTCAATCCTGAAGGCCCAGCGTTTGCTTTTTCTGTTGCTTGGTTGTTTTTGTATGCTGTTTTCCCTCTCTTTTGTGTCTGGACTTTTATTTTAGAGGCAGGCTTTTCCTTAGAGTTCCCATCCCTTACGCGACATTATGACCATCGGCAGGCTGCAACCACTGGAAGGGGGGGGGGGGGGGGACAAGTAGAATTCATCCCCTCCGCTCACCGGTCTATAATTTTCCGGATCTCCCCTGGAGCCTTTTTAAAAAATGGGCGTTACATTGGCCACCCTCCAATCTTCCGGTACCACGCTTGATTTTAAGGATAAGTTGCATATCACTAGCAGTAGCTCCGCAAGCTCATTTTTCAGTTCTATCAGTACTCTAGGATGAATACCATCCGGTCCAGGAGATTTGCTACTCTTCAGTTTGCCGAACTGCCCCATTACGTCCTCCAGGTTTACCGTGAAGTCAGTAAGTTTCTCCGACTTGTCCGCTTGAAATACCATTTCCGACACCGGTATCCCACCCAAATCTTCCTCGGTGAAGACCGAAGCAAAGAATTCATTCAGTCTCTCCGCTACGTCTTTGTCTTCCTTGATCGCCCCTTTTACCCCTCGGTCATCCAGCGGCCCAACCGATTCTTTTGCCGGCTTCCTGCTTTTAATATACCGAAAAGAAATTTTTACTATGTTTTTTTTTGCCTCTAATGCTATCTTTTTTCGAAATCCCTCTTGGCCTTCTTTATCTGTGCCTGGCATTTGCTTTGACACTCCTTATGCTGCTTCTTGTTATTTTCAGATGGTTCCTTCTTCCATTTTCTGAAGGCGTTTCTTTTAGCCCTAATAGCTTCCTTCACCTCACTTTTCGACCAGGCCGGGTGTCTTTTGGACTTCCGTCTTTCTTTTCTAATTCGCGGAATATGTATGGCCTGGGCCTCCAGGATGGTATTTTTGAACAGCGTCCACGCCTGTTGTACAGTTTTTACTCTCTCAGTTGCCCCCCTACGTTTTTTTTTTAACCGTTCTTCTCATTTTATCATAGTCTCCTTTTTTAAAGTTAAACGCTAACGTATTTGACTTTCTGTGTACAGTTACTTCAAGGTCAATATCAAAACTGATCATATTATGATCACTGTTATCAAGCGGCCCCTGTACCATAACGTCCCTCAGCAGATCATGCGCTCCACTAAGAACCAAGTCTAGAATTTTTCCTTCTCTCGTCGGCTCCTGCACCAGTTGCTCCATAAAGCTGTCCTTGATTTCATCAAGGAATTGTACCTCTCTAGCGTGTCCTGATGTTATATTTACTCAGTCTATATTTGGATAATTGAAGTCACCCATTATTCCATATCATCAAGCTGATCAATCCATAGACTGGTGGGTTGTGTCCATCTACCAGCAGGTGGAGATAGAGAGCAAACTTTTGCCTCCCTATATGTGGTCATGTGCTGCCGGAAACTCCTCAGTATGTTCTCTATCTCAGCAGGTGGTGGTCACACACAGCAGCAGCTCTGGCTAGGCCTCCAAGCCTAATTTTTAGGTTTTGTTGAGTGCCTGGGGTTGAGGGCTCTTTTGAGGAAGTGCAAACCTGGTGGTGCCAGGTCCCTCCTTTTCTCCCCCCTCCCGCTGGCTCCGTTAAAAAAAAAAAAAAAATTTTGAACGTCCTTAAAGGCGTTTATTTCGACGTTTATTTAAACGTTCATTGCAGCTACTCACTGGGACACCAGGTCGTTACAGCTCGGAGCGGAAAGCAGGTAATTTTTACCTTTTTATAGCGGGCAGGGGGTTCCCCGATTCTTCTCCTCGTGGCATATGGCGTCGGAGGGCGAGGGCGCAAAGGGTCGCTCCCCGGATCGCTTGAGCGCTTCTAGAGGGGATGCGGGGGTCTTAAAGCCTGATTCGCCCTTGTTGGGTGACAGTTTCGTGACCGATGAATGTCCCGGTCCTTCCTCCGGCGTGGCGATTTTTCCCACCATAAACGCCCATCCCCCGCTCCTCGCCTCCGCCATCTTGGCCGGCCACGCGGCTCGGACGGCTTCCTCGTGGGCCGCCCTTGAGGTTGGAGACATTAATGCCATGAACGCCCTTAATTTGGGCGACGGCACAAAAGCGGCTAAAGTTAAGCGCCGTTCTTCCCGCGCGGCTCCTTCGCGGAGTGTCGCGCCGGACGCCATTTTGGATGCGCAGCATGTCTCTCCCCCGCTCTTTCGAGCGCCGGTTGAGGGTGCGTCTGGGGCTGTTGCCCAGGCTGCGGAAGTGCACAGTCTGGGGGGTTTCTCCCCCGAGTTTGTTTTGCTGCTGCATCAGGCCTTCCTCATGCAAAACGCTGCCCCTGCTCCCTCGTCTGGTAAAGAGGTTGAGGTTCCCAGAGGTAAACGCCCTCGGGTTGATTCCCAGGCCTTGGAGGACTTTGTCTCCTCCGATGTAGATGAGGGCAGCGTGTATGAGGTCTCCCAACGGTCCTTTGCGGACTCCTTGGAGGAGACGGATCCCCGCTCGGATGGAGCGGATGACCCCTCTGCAGCGCGGCTTTTTAGCCCAGAGGATTTGCCCAACCTGTTGTTACAGGCCATGGACACTTTGAAGATTTCCTCTCCGGAGGACGTCTCTCCCTCAGCCCCTGTTGGCTCTGCCATTATGCTGGGGACGAAGCGCCCCCCTAGAACCTTCCACGTGCATGATGCCATGCACACCTTAATTTCGGCTCAATGGGATGTCCCGGAAGCGAGCCTTAAAGTGGCTAGGGCTATGTCCCGCCTCTATCCTTTGGCTGTGAGTGAACGTGAGGCCTATCTGTGGCCTACCGTGGATTCTTAATCACTGCGGTGACTAAGAAAACGGCGTTGCCGGTGGAAGGTGGCACGGCCCTAAAGGACGCCCAAGACAGAAGATTGGAGGCGGCCTTAAGGTCGTCCTTTGAGGCGGCTGCTTTAAGTTTGCAGGCCTCAGTTTGCGGCTCCTATGTGGCCAGGATGTGCCTGACTATGGTGCAGCGGGCTTCCCCCTCGGATCATTCCTTGAGGGCTGATTGGCCGGCCCTGGAATCGGGCTTAGCCTATTTGGCAGACTTGCTGTATGATGTCTTGAGGGCCTCAGCGAAAGGCATGGCTCAGACAATCTCTGCGCGGCGGTGGCTTTGGCTGAAACATTGGTCTGCTGACCACGCCTCTAAATCCCGCCTGGCTAGATTGCCTTTTAAAGGCAAGCTGCTCTTTGGGGTCGAGCTGGACAAAATCGTGACCGATCTTGGCACGTCTAAGGGCAAGAAATTACCAGAGGTCAGGGCTCGGGCTAGTACTCGTCCCGGTACCTCCAGAGGACGGTTGCAGGAAGCCCGTCGGTACCGCCCGGGCAAGTCGGGTTCCTCTGCCCCCTCTTCCTTCAAGAGGAATTTCTCCCCCAAGCAGCATTCCTTTCGCAGAGACCGCCGTCCCGGAGGTGCTCCCTCCGGTCCTCCCCCAGGGTCTCGTACCCAATGACGGGGCCTTGGTCCACGCCCCGGTGCAGATTGGAGGACGGCTGTCCTCGTTTCTGGGCGAGTGGACCACAATAACTTCAGACGCGTGGGTGCTAGAAGTCATCAGAGACGGCTACAAGCTAGAGTTCTGCCGACCCTTAAAAGACGGGTTTGTACTCTCTCCCTGCAAGTCTCCGGTCAAAGCCGTGGCAGTGCAGCAGACCTTGGTCAATCTGATCCGCCTGGGCGTGGTCGTTCCGGTGCCAAAAAGTCAGCTTGGCAAGGGACGTTACTCCATTTACTTTGTGGTACCAAAGAAAGGAGGTTCTGTCCGGCCTATCCTCGACCTCAAAGGGGTCAATCGGGCCGTGAAAGTGCGGCACTTTCGCATGGAGACTCTCCGCTCTGTTATAGCGGCAGTGAAGGCAGGAGAGTTCCTGGCATCCTTGGACATCAAGGAAGCGTACCTGCATATTCCCATCTGGCCTCCTCATCAACGCTTTCTGCGTTTTGCAGTCCTGGGACGACACTTCCAGTTCAGAGCCCTCCCTTTCGGGTTGGCTACTGCTCCGCGGACCTTTTCCAAAGTAATGGGGGTCATAGCGGCCTTCCTGCTAAAGGAAGGAGTACAAGTCCATCCTTATCTGGACGACTGGTTGATCCGAGCCCCCTCTTATGCAGAGTGCGGCAAAGCTATGGACCGGGTAGTTGCTCTTTTGAGCTCCCTGGGATGGATCATCAACTGGAAGAAGAGCCAGCTGCGCCCGACTCAGTCCCTGGTGTATCTGGGAGTTCGATTCGACACCCAAGTGGGCAGAGTGTTCCTGCCAGACAATCGGATTGTCAAGCTTCAGGCTCAGGTGGACTAGTTCCTAGTAGCCTCTCCTTTTGGGCTTGGGACTACGTGCAGCTGTTGGGCTCTATGACGGCCACGATGGAAGTAGTGCCCTGGGCCAGGGCTCATATGAGACCACTACAGCTATCTCTGCTGCTGCGCTGGACTCCGATGTCGGAGGATTATGCTGTGCGCCTTCCCGAGGACCCAGCAGTGCGCAAGGCGCTGAGCTGGTGGACGCAGACAGACGAGTTGTCTGCAGGATTGCCTCTGGTGACCCCGGAGTGGATTGTCGTCACGACAGACGCCTCTTTGATGGGCTGGGGAGCCCACTGCTTGGGAAGGACAGCGCAGGGGCTCTAGTCTCCTGCAGAGGCAAGTGGTCTATCAACCTCCTGGAACTCAGAGCCATTCGGTTGGTGTTATTGGAGTTCATCCCGGTACTGGTGTTGAAGCCTGTACGGGTCCTGTCGGACAATGCCACGGCTGTGGCCTATGTCAACCGCCAGGGAGGTACCAAGAGCGCCCCTCTAGCCAAGGAGGCTATGAATCTTTGCCAGTGGGCGGAAGCGAACCTGGAGCAGCTTTCAGCGGCCCACATTGCCGGAGTCATGAATGTCAAGGCGGACTTTCTCAGTCGCCATACCTTGGAGCCCGGAGAGTGGCAGCTATCTGCTCAGGCGTTCTTGGACATCACGAAGCGCTGGGGCCAGCCGAGCCTAGATCTGATGGCGTCATCGGCCAATTGCCAAGTGCCGCGCTTTTTCAGCAGAGGACGGGACCCTCGATCCCTGGGAGTAGATGCTCTTCTCCAACAGTGGCCGACACAAGAGCTTCTCTATGTGTTCCCGCCCTGGCCCATGTTGGGCAGGGTGCTAGACCGGGTGGCAAAGCATCCCGGCAGGGTAATCCTGGTGGGTCCGGATTGGCCCAGACGTCCCTGGTATGTGGACTTGATCAGGCTCTCAGTCGACGATCCTCTGCGGCTGCCAGTGGAGCAGGGCCTGTTACATCAGGGTCCCGTGGTGATGGAGGATCCCTCCCCCTTTGGTCTTACGGCCTGGCTATTGAGCGGCAGCGTCTGAGGAAGAAGGGCTTCTCAGACAAGGTCATCGCCACTATGCTGAGAGCGAGGAAGCGCTCTACTTCTACTGCTTACGCCAGGGTTTGGCGTATCTTTGCAGCGTGGTGTGAAGCAGGCTCACTTTCTCCCTTCACTGCTCCAATTTCTTCAGTGTTGGCATTCCTGCAAGAAGGTCTGGAGAAAGGCCTGTCGCTCAGTTCCCTTAAAGTCCAGGTAGCGGCTCTGGCTTGCTTCAGGGGCCGCCTGAAGGGTGCTTCCCTGGCTTCGCAGCCAGATGTGGTGCGCTTTCTCAAGGGAGTTAATCACCTGCGCCCTCCTCTGCACTCAGTGGTGCCTGCGTGGAATCTCAACCTGGTGCTAAGAGCATTGCAGAAGCCGCCTTTTGAACCCTTGTCGAGGGCATCTCTGAAAGACCTGACGTTGAAAGCAGTCTTTTTGGTGGCTATCACTTCAGCCAGAAGAGTTTCCGAGCTCCAGGCGCTCTCATGTCGAGAGCCTTTTCTGCAGTTCACTGAGGCAGGAGTGACTATTCGCACAGTGCCTTCCTTCCTGCCCAAGATTGTTTCTCGCTTCCATGTGAATCAGCAGCTCTGTCTCCCTTCCTTTCGTAGGGAGGACTACCCAGAGGAGTACTCTGCTCTTAAATATCTGGATGTGAGACGAGTCATCATCAGATACTTGGAAGTGACCAATGATTTCCGGAAATCGGATCATCTGTTTGTCCTGTTTGCAGGTCCTCGTAAGGGTCTGCAGGCTGCTAAGCCTACAGTGGCAAGATGGGTCAAGGAAGCCATTGCAGCGGCTTATGTGGCCGCGGGGAAGGTGCCGCCTATCCAGCTGAAGGCTCACTCCACGAGAGCTCAGGCGGCCTCGATGGCAGAGGCCGGTTCCGTCTCCTTGGAAGAGATATGCAAGGCGGCAACTTGGGCTTCGGCTCATACATTCTCCAAGCATTACCGTTTGACTGTGGCTGCACGGGCGGAGGCCCGGTTTGGAGCTTCAGTGTTGAGGTCAGGGATTTCAATGTCCCGCCCTGGGTGAGTACTGCTTCGGTACATCCCACCAGTCTATGGATTGATCAGCTTGATGATATGGAAAGTAAAATTATGTATCATACCTGATAATTTTCTTTCCATTAATCATAGCTGATCAATCCATAGCCCCTCCCAGATATCTGTACTGTTTTTATTCTGGTTGCATTTCAGGTTCAAGTTTAGTCTTCAGTTACTTCAGAAAGACTTCGTGTTCAAGTTTTTTCACTTGGATTCTTCAAGAGTTGAGACGAGTTTGTGTTACAGTGAGCTGCTGCATTCCTCTCCCCTCCGTTTTACGGGGCTGGATTGAGACTTAAAATTCTGCCGGCACTCCCTCCCGCTTTGTGCGGTTGTAGGGCAGCTTTGTACCCCTCCCGCTTCGGCGGTGTTAGGGTCAGTCAGCTCCTCCCGCGGTTGCGGTTGCAGGATAAGCCAGATCCCCCCGCATCGGCGGGTGTGGTGTCCCTCCCCCGCCCTGCGGGGATGAGCTGGACGGATTCCCCTCCCCCACTTGTGTGGGGATGAGCTGGGTTAATTCCCCTCCCCCGTTTCGGCGGTGGTGAGCTGGGCAGAGTGTCCCTTTGTGGGTGTAATTCTCTAAGTGCTGAGTCCTGCGGATGGAGCTTTGATATCGACATACTGAGGAGTTTCCGGCAGCACATGACCACATATAGGGAGGCAAAAGTTTGCTCTCTATCTCCACCTGCTGGTAGATGGACACAACCCACCAGTCTATGGATTGATCAGCTATGATTAATGGAAAGAAAATTATCAGGTATGATACATAATTTTACCTTATCACATTGCCCATTTTGTTCGCGTCTCTGAATTCTTTTATCATTTCTGCGTCTACCTGCTCATCCTGGTGAGGCGGACGGTAGTACATTCCTATCACCGTATTTTCCCTTTTATACATGGAATTTCAACCCACAATGATTCAAAGGTGTGATTTGTGTCCTGCTGAATTTGTAATCTATCTGAGTGAAGTGTCTCTTTAATATACAATTCTACCCCTCCACCAGTCTGGTCCACCCTATGACTACGATATACTTTGTACCCCGGTATGACAGTGTCCCACTGGTTATCCTCCTTCCACCAGGTCTCTGTAATGCCTATTATATCCAATTTTTCATTTAGTGCAATATATTACTACTACTACTTAGCATTTCTATAGCGCTACAAGGCGTACGCAGCGCTGCACAAACATAGAAGAAAGACAGTCCCTGCTCAAAGAGCTTACAATCTAATAGACAAAAAATAAAGTAATCAAATCAATTAATGTGTACAGGAAGGAGGAGAGGAGGGTAGGTGGAGGCAAGTGGTTACGAGTCAAAAGCAATGTTAAAGAGGTGGGCTTTCAGTCTAGATTTAAAGGTGGCCAAGGATGGGGCAAGATGTAGGGGTTCAGGAAGTTTATTCCAGGCGTAGGGTGCAGCGAGACAGAAGGCGCGAAGTCTGGAGTTGGCAGTAGTGGAGAAGGGAACAGATAAGAAGGATTTATCCATGGAGCGGAGTGCACAGGAAGGGGTGTAGGGAAGGACGAGTGTGGAGAGATACTGGGGAGCAGCAGAGTGAGTACATTTATAGGTTAGTAGAAGAAGTTTGAACAGGATGCGAAAACGGATAGGGAGCCACTGAAGCGACTTGAGGAGAGGGGTAGTATGAGTAAAGCGACCCTAGCAGAAGACGAGACGGGCAGCAGAGTTTTGAACCGATTGGAGAGGGGAGAGGTGACTAAGTGGGAGGCCAGCAAGAAGCAGATTGCAGTAGTCTAAACGAGAGGTGACAAGGGTGTGGATGAGGGTTTTGGTAGAGTGATCGGAAAGAAAGGGGCGGATTTTACGGATGTTGTAAAGAAAGAAACGACAGGTCTTGGCGATCTGATGGATATGAGCAGAGAAGGAGAGAGAAGAGTCAAAGATGACCCCAAGGTTTCGAGCTGAGGAGACAGGGAGAATGAGAGAGCCATCAACAGAAATAGAAAACGGGGGGAGCGGGGAGGTGGGTTTGGGGGGGGAAAATGAGAAGCTCGGTTTTGGTCATGTTTAATTTCAGGTGGCGTTGAGACATCCAGACAGCAATGTCAGACAAAAACGAGAGGTGATAAGGGTGTGGATGAGGGTTTTGGTAGAGTGCTCGGAAAGAAAGGGGCGGATTTTACGGATGTTGTAAAGAAAGAAACGACAGGTCTTGGCGATCTGCTGGATATGAGCAGAGAAGGAGAGAGAAGAGTCAAAGATGACCCCAAGGTTTCGAGCTGAGGAGACAGGGAGAATGAGAGAGCCATCAACAGAAATAGAAAACGGGGGGGGGGGAGCGGGGAGGTGGGTTTGGGGGGAAAATGAGAAGCTCGGTTTTGGTCATGTTTAATTTCAGGTGGCGTTGAGACATCCAGACAGCAATGTCAGACAAGCACGCTGAAACTTTGCTTTGGATGCAAGGTAAGATATCAGGGGTAGAAAGGTAGATTTGGGAGTCATCAGCATAGAGATGGTAGGAAAAGCCATGGGATGAGATTAATGAACCAAGGGAATAAGTGTAGATAGAAAAGAGGAGGGGACCGAGAACAGAACCCTGAGGTACACCGACAGGCAGAGGGATAGAAGTAGAAGATGATCCACCAGAGTGAACACTGAAGGTGCGGAGGGAGAGATAGGAAGAGAACCAGGAAAGGACAGAGCCCTGGAATCCAAGTGAGGACAGGGTATCGAGGAGTATGCTGTGATCGACAGTGTCAAAAGCAGCGGAAAGATCAAGAAGAATGAGGATGGAATAGAGACCTCTGGATTTAGCCAGTAATAGGTCATTGGAGACTTTAGTAAGCACAGTTTCGGTTGAGTGGAGAGGGTGAAAACCAGATTGTAGTGGGTCAAGAATAGCATGTGAGGAGAGAAAATCAATGCAGCGGCGGTGAACAGCACGCTCAAGTAATTTGGAGAGAAAAGGGAGGAGGGAGATGGGTCGGTAATTAGAGGGACAAGTAGGGTCAAGTGAAGGCTTCTTAAGGAGAGGTGTGACCACAGCATGTTTAAAGGCAGTAGGGACAGTTGCAGTGGAAAGTGAGAGGTTGAGAATGTGACAGATAAAAGGAATAAGAGCAGGAGAGATGGCATTAAGAAGGTGGGTGGGAATGGGATCAGAGGAACAGGTGGTACATTTTGAGGAAGAAAGGAGAAGTGTAGTTTCCTCTATAGTAACTTCAGGAAAGGAGGAAAAGGAATGAGGGGAAGGAGAGAGAGGGGAACGGACTAGTGGAGGGAGAGGTGGCGAGGTAGAGAATTCAAGGTTTATCTTTTGAACCTTGTCATGAAAGAATTCAGCAAGGGTCTGAGGAGATAATGAAGGGGGAGTTGGGGGAGGGGGCACCTTGAGGAGAGAGTTCAATGTGATGAAGAGAAGTCGAGGGTTAGAACCAAGAGAGTTGGTCAGTTGGATATAATAATCCTGTTTGGCGCGTAAAAGAGCAGATTGGAAGGAGGTCAGCATGAACTTAAAGTGTAAGAAATCAGCAAGGGCCCGAGATTTTCGCCAGAGGCGTTCTGCGGAGCGGGTACAGGAACGTAGGTAGCGGATATTAGAAGTCAGCCAAGGTTGGGGTTTTGTATGCCTTATAGGGCGGGTCATCAAAGATGCAAGAGTGTCTAAGGCACAGGATAGAGTATTGTTGTAAGAAGAAACAGCCTTGTTGACAGACGTGGATGGTGCCACAGTAGAGAGGAGGTTTGAAACATAGGAGGATAGAGATGAAGGGTCAATATCGTGAAGATTCCTAGATAAATTAGATATGATAGGACGGGACTGGGAGGGAGGAGATTTAAGTGTGAAAGTTATAAGATGGTGATCAGAGAGGGGAAGATCAGAGGCAAGGAAACTAGAGGGTGAACAGTTGGAGGAGAAGATGAGATCAAGACAGTGACCATTTTGATGAGTGGGGGAGGTGGAGCATAGTTGGAGATTAAAGGAGGATGTTAAAGCGAGTAACTTGGAAATATAAGAGTTGGAAGGATCATTAGCAGGAATATTAAAGTCACCAAGGATGAGAGAGGGGGAGGAAGGATCATGGAAGAAGGCAAGCCAGGCATCAAAGTCACTGAGAAAGGATGAAAGGGACTTATCAGGGGGACGATAAATGACCGCTATTCGAAGAGGTAGAGGAGAGAAAAGGCGGATAGAGTGGACTTCAAAGGAGGAAAAACAGTAAGATTGAGGTGGAAGAAGGGGTTAAAATCTGGAGGAGGGAGAGAGAAGTAGTCCAACACCGCCCCCCGCGACCAGCAGGGCGAGGAGTATGTGAAAAAAGATAACCGCCATGGCAGAGGGCTGCGACTGAAGCAGAGTCATCAGGGCAGAGCCAGGTTTCTGTTATGGCGAGCAGATGGAGGTGACGCGAGATAAAGAGGTCCTGGATATAGGGGAGTTTGTTACAGATAGAGCGGGCATTCTATAGGGCACAAGAGAAGGGCAGAGAAGAGAAGGGGAGTAGAGGAATAGAGATGAGGTTAGAGAGGTCGCGGTGAGATCTGTAGAGTTGGGATAGTAGTTGGTGAGGAGGGCCAGGATAGGGATTGATGTCACCGGCTGAGAGTAAGAGAAGGAGTAAAAGAGAGCGGAGGAGAGTAGGAGAGGTGTGGCCACGAAGGCTTCGTCGACCCTCCTCCCCTACCCTCCTCCGCACTCTCTTACTCCTTCTCCTACTTTCCGCAGGTGACGTCAATCCCAATCCAGGTCCCCCTCACCTCTCCTCTCCATATCCACGTAACCAATCCCAGAATGCCTCCAATCTCATCTCTATTCCCCTTCTCCCCCCCTTCTCGTGTGCCCTATGGAATGCCCACTCAGTACGCAACAAACTCTCCTTCATCCACGATTTATTCATCTCCCGTTCCCTTCAACTGCTCGCTTTAACTGAAACTTGGATAACCCCTAACGACACTGCCTCAATCGCAGCCCTATGCCATGAAGGATATCTTTTCTCCCACACTCCCCGCCCAGATGCATGCGGTGGAGGCGTTGGGTTTCTTCTCTCACCCTCTTGTAGTTTCCAACCCCTCCTCCTGCCACAGTCTCACTGCTTCTTATCCTTTGAAACTCATGCCATCCGTCTATTCTACCCGACACCACTCAGAGTTGCAGTCATCTACCGCCCCCCTGAGAAGCCCCTCTCTTCATTCCTTACTGACTTCGACGCTTGGCTCACCGTCTTTCTTGATCCCTCATCTCCATCCCTCATTCTTGGTGATTTTAACATTCATGTTGACAACCCTTCCAACTCCTATGCTTCTAAATTCCTCACTCTGACATCGTCCTTTAACCTCCAACTATGCTCTAGTATCCCTACTCACCGTAATGGCCATTGTCTCGACCTCGTTCTCTTCTCCTCCTGCTCACCCTCCAATTTCTGCACCTCAGTCCTTCCTATCTCAGATCATCACCTAATCACCCTCACACTTCATCACCCTCCCCCTCAACCTCGCCCAACTATAACCAGTGCCTTCAGGAATCTCCAAGCTGTCGACCCCCTACCCTATCCTCTCACATCTCCAATCTCTTCCCTTCCATCTCGTCTTCTGAATCTGTCGACACGGCTGTCTCTACCTACAATGAAATTCTCTCCACTGCTCTGGATACCCTAGCACCATCTGTCTCTCGCCCCACTAAGCGCATTAATCCTCAGCCCTGGTTAACCCCTTGCATCCGTTACCTTCTCTCCTGCACCCGATCTGCTGAACGACTCTGGAGGAAATCTCGCACCCTGTCAGACTTCACCCATTACAAATTCATGCTATCCTCCTTCCAGTCCTCCCTATTCCTTGCCAAACAGGAATATTATTCTCAATTAACCAATTCTCTTGGCTTCAACCCTCGTCGCTTCTTCGCCACCCTCAACTCCCTACTTAAAGTGCCCTCCGCTCCCCCCCCCCCCCCCTCACTCTCTCCTCAAACACTTGCTGACTACTTCCGCGATAAAGTGCAGAAAATAAACCTTGAATTCACTTCCAGGCCTTCTCCTCCCTGTGACTTCTTAACCCACTCCCTCAACCAAACTAACCTGGCCTCCTTCTCCTCCTTCCCTGAGATCACCGAAGAGGAAACTGCTCGCCTTCTTTCTTCCTCTAAGTGCACCACCTGTTCCTCTGATCCCATTCCCACCAATCTGCTTACCAACATCTCTCCTACAGTTAACCCCTCAATCTGTCACATCCTCAACCTCTCTCTCTCCACTGCTACTGTCCCTGACACCTTCAAGCACACTGTAGTCAGACCACTTCTCAAAAAACCATCACTTGACCCCACCTGTCCCTCCAACTACCGCCCCATCTCTCTCCTACCCTTCCTCTCCAAATTACTTGAACGCGTTGTCCACAGCCGCTGCCTTGATTTCCTCTCCTCTCAGGCTGTCCTCGATCCGCTTCAATCCGGCTTTCGCCCACTACACTCGACAGAAACAGCACTCTCTAAAGTCTGCAATGACCTGTTCCTTGCCAAATCCAAAGGTCACTACTCCATCCTCATCCTCCTCGACCTATCTGCCGCCTTTGACACCGTCAATCATAATTTACTTAAGTACATAAGTACATAAGTAGTGCCATACTGGGAAAGACCAAAGGTCCATCTAGCCCAGCATCCTGTCACCGACAGTGGCCAATCCAGGTCAAGGGCACCTGGCACGCTCCCCAAACGTAAAAACATTCCAGACAAGTTATACCTAAAAATGCGGAATTTTTCCAAGTCCATTTAATAGCGGTCTATGGACTTGTCCTTTAGGAATCTATCTAACCCCTTTTTAAACTCCGTCAAGCTAACCGCCCGTACCACGTTCTCCGGCAATGAATTCCAGAGTCTAATTACACGTTGGGTGAAGAAAAATTTTCTCCGATTCGTTTTAAATTTACCACACTGTAGCTTCAACTCATGCCCTCTAGTCCTAGTATTTTTGGATAGCGTGAACAGTCGCTTCACATCCACCCGATCCATTCCACTCATTATTTTATACACTTCTATCATATCTCCCCTCAGCCGTCTCTTCTCCAAGCTGAAAAGCCCTAGCCTTCTCAGCCTCTCTTCATAGGAAAGTCGTCCCATCCCCACTATCATTTTCGTCGCCCTTCGCTGTACCTTTTCCAATTCTACTATATCTTTTTGAGATACGGAGACCAGTACTGAACACAATACTCCAGGTGCGGTCGCACCATGGAGCGATACAACGGCATTATAACATCCGCACACCTGGACTCCATACCCTTCCTAATAACACCCAACATTCTATTCGCTTTCCTAGCCGCAGCAGCACACTTCTTGACACACTGTCCTCATTCGGGTTCCAGAGCTCCGTCCTCTCCTGGTTCTCTTCGTATCTTTCCCAACGCACCTTCAGAGTATTTTCTAATGGCTCTTCTTCCACCCCCGTTCTGCTCTCTGTTGGGGTTCCTCAAGGATCTGTCCTTGGACCGCTTCTTTTCTCGATATACACCTCTTCCCTGGGCTCGCTGATCTCATCACATGGTTTCCAGTACCATCTCTATGCTGATGACACCCAGCTTTACCTCTCCACTCCCGACATCACAGTCAAAACCCAGGCCAAAGTTTCGGCCTGCCTCTCAGACATCGCTGCCTGGATGTCCAACCGGCATCTGAAACTGAACATGGCAAAGACTGAGCTCCTTGTCTTTCCACCCAAACCCTCTTCTCCTCTTCCCCCACTTTCCGTCTCTGTTGACAACGCCCTCATCCTCCCCGTCTCTTCAGCCCGCAATCTCGGAGTCATTTTCGACTCCTCCCTCTCCTTCTCTGCCCATATCCAGCAGACAGCTAAGACCTGTTGCTTCTTCCTCTTTAATATTAGCAAAATTCGCCCATTCCTCTCTGAACAGACCACCCGAACCCTCGTCCACTCGCTCGTTACCTCTCGTCTTGACTATTGCAACCTTCTCCTCGCTGGCCTCCCGCTTAGCCACCTATCCCCCCTTCAATCTGTCCAAAATTCCGCCGCACGTCTTATCTACCGCATGAACCGATACTCTCATATCACCCCTCTCCTCAAGTCGCTTCACTGGCTCCAGATCCGCTACCGTATACAGTTCAAGCTTCTCCTATTGACCTTCAAGTGCACTCAATCTGCAGCCCCCCATTACCTCTCTACCCTCCTCTCCCCGTATGTTCCCACCCGTAACCTCCGCTCTCATGACAAATCACTCCTATCTGTACCCTTCTCCACCACCGCTAACTCCAGACTCCGCCCCTTCTGCCTCGCATCACCTTATGCCTGGAACAGACTTCCTGAGCCCATACGCCATGCGCCCTCCCTGCCCATTTTGAAGTCCTTACTCAAAGCCCATCTCTTCTCCCTTGCTTTTGGTGCCTAACCACCTTCCCCATTCATGATACCTACACTGACTACATAGTTTGTTACCTTTAGATTGTAAGCTCTCTTGAGCAGGGACCGTCCTTCCCCATGTTTAAACTTGTACAGCGCTGCGTAACCCTGGCAGCGCTATAGAAATGCTAAGTAGTAGTAGTAGTAGAAGGCGTCGAAGGCGAGAGGTATTTAGGTGGAATGGGGAAGGCAAAATGGAGGGAAGAAAGAGACGGAGATTAAAAGCCAAGAGGGAGAAAGAGGGTAGGAGAGAAGGTGAGGTGATGAAGTTAATGGATGGGCAGTGAGTTCCTGTAGGGGAGAGAGGTAGGGGTGAGGGAAAAGATTAGGAAGGGACAGGGCTAGGAAGAGAATGTGAATAGGGGCCATAAATGACTGAGGTACTTTAGCAACTGGAAAGAAGATGGCACCTAGAGCGGAGGCCCTGAGTGGATCGGAGATGACTTGGGTGTCACCCCGGAGAAGGCTGTAAGGATATGCAGATGAGCTGCAAGTCCTCCACAGCACCTGAAAGGCAGCCAGTGGTAGATCTGGGCACCTCTCAGCTGAGGAAAGGCTTACCAGGGGTTAGGCCGAAGCCAGCATTCCTTCCTCTGAGGGTCGCCTGATCCTAGCCAAAAGGCACCTGGAAACTCTGAGCACTTGGAGCGAGGGCCCTGGGAAGATTGGGGTGGACCTGGAGTCACCCCGGATACACCTGTGAGGAAATGCAGAAGGGCTGCAAGTCCTCCACAGCACCTGGTGGGAGCGCTGGGCACCTAGAGCGGAGGCCCTGAGTGGATCGGAGTGGACTTGGGTGTCACCCCGGAGAAGGCTGTAAGGATATGCAGATGAGCTGCAAGTCCTCCACAGCACTTGAAAGGCAGCCGGTGGTAGAGCTGGGCACCTCTCAGCTGAGGAAAGGCTTTCCAGGGGTTAGGCCGAAGCCAGCATTCCTCCCCCCTGAGGGTTCCCTGATCCAATATATTCCAACTCTCCCATCTTATTTCTTAGACTCCTAGCATTTGCATATAGACATTTCAGGGTATGTTTGTTGTTCCTATTTGCATGATGCTTAGTACCTGACACTATTGATTTGCCATTTTTTTTCTGATCTTTAGTTGTATTTAAGGGCACCTGGCCTACCACGGTCTGTTGTGGACAACCCGCAAAGGGCTTCTGTGGTATCTTTTAAGAAAGGTTTGCCTGGGCATAGCCAATGAATATCTTTAGTTTTGTGGCAAAGATCCAAATTAGGGACTAGATAATGTTGAGGATCATCTTGTTGGTAAGCAACGTATTTTGGAGTCTCAACACGAAGGTACAAGTTATCATGCCAAGTTCCCACATTCAAAACTTGTTTGAGCTGATACACATTCTCAGGTACAATAAAGGGTAACTGTAAGAGAAAGGCAATTTCCATACGTTCCATATTGAGCATTAATGGGAGGGCCGTCCCTAAATGAAATGCAGTCTGAATTTGGAAGGGTTCAATTGGTAGACGAGTAATTTTAGCAAAAGCATCCCTATTAACTTCAGAGGGGACCAAATAAGTAGGTATGTTACCTAGGATAAGGTTACTAACACTTGTATCTAATTCCCTAAACAAATCTTGCATAAGGTCTTTAACAGGGTGGATAAATAGACGCTGATCATTCAAAACACCTTTAATTATAGACAAATCAACCGTGTTTATCTCAATCTGGCGAGTATGCAAATTAACAAGGGTAACAGTATCTGCTGTAGTTTTACCCTGGGCAATAAACTGGTCCTGTTGGGATTGTAATTTGTCTTCTACATTCTTCAAATCTGGTTCAAAGGCTTTTACGGTCTCTTGCAGCTGACGTACAGAAATGGCATTAGCAACAGTCATGGATGCCCCAAATAGTGAGCCAATAGCGGAAAAGATCAGACCACCCACAATGCCCACAAAACGTTTAGACCTAGCATTCTTGGGTTGGACAGGTTGAACCATTACTTTCTCTAACTGGGCCAAAATGTTCTTAACTTGACCTCTGGCATACTGCATGTAATTGAAAAACCAGGTTTGAGTGGAAGGAGACTTTCCTAACATAGTCAAATTAAAATGTCTCAAAATAACGTGCATGGGGTCAAGTGAAACAACCACTTTCTGAGTAACAATCTGTGACTGAGAGATCAGGAAGCCAGGGGTATCTTGTAGGACGACTCCCGACATCGGACCAGGTTCAATCATCTTGGACAAGGATCCCATCAGTAGGGTGGTCAGGAACACAGTAATCCAGGTTCTTTTCTGCATCTGCAAAACAAGATAAACAGAACTGTTGTCCGGTTAGTACAGTTCAAGTCATCAATACACACATCCGGAACAGAATGACTGGGGTGACATGGTCTCAGCTGATTGATGTGGACCCATTTAAGGTTATCTTCACCTTGAGAATTTTTTTCAGAGGCGAATTTGATAAGCCACAGGTGAAGCTTTTTTCACTATAGGGAAAGGACCATGCCAACTGGGCAGAAATGTCTTCTCTTTTACCTTGTTTCTGGCAAAATTGAAATAGAATACCTTGTCACCAATTTGGTACTCTTTGGAGGTAGTCCCTTGATCGTAGTAGGCTTTTCTACCTCTAGCACTACTTTCCAAGTTCTTTTGGGCAAGGCCAAAGGCAAAGGCACTTTGCAAATGTTGACGCAAATGGGTGACATACTCATGAGTGGAAGTAGCACTGGACAAGTTCATATCATTAGTCCTGTAAAGCAAATGAATGAGTAACATCATTTCCCTACCTGTCATCATCTCAAAAGGTGACACTCCTATGGACCGGTGGCCATGAGGACCAAGGGTAACTTCATGTCCCAATCCTTACCTGAGGATGACACGTACTTCTTCAGAATGGTGATGATGGTACGATTAGCTCTTTCCACTTGTCCTGAGGACTGAGGTCAGTAGGCAATGTGCAATTTACTCTTCACGCCTAGCATCTTCCACATGTGTTGGATTACTTCTGCCGTAAACTGAGATCCTTGGTTGGAATCCACTCTCATGGGCAGACCCCAACGACTGAACACATGATTCAGTAGCAAGGTAGCCGTAGTTTCGGCCATGCAATTGGGTGCTGGTAGACACTCCACCCACTTGGTGAACAGGCAGGTGACAGTCAACATGTACTTGTTGCCTCGGGTGGATCGAACCACAGGTCCAACCCAATCGATCTGAATATCTGACCAGGGCATAGCAATACCCTTCTTCCTAAGTGGTGCTCGTTGTGATGGAGAAGATGGCTGGAAACGACAACAGGTCAGGTCAGGCAACCTCGCATATACAGCTGCACATCCTACCGCATGTGGGGCCAATAAGCCACTTGCTTCAAGGTCTCATAGGTGATGCCTTCACCTCTATGTCCTGCACATGGTTCATCATGGGCATGTTGCAACATGATGCCCCGATATGCCTGCAGTACAACCCATTGTTCAATGCCATGCTTACTCATCCGAATAAGCAGGTCCTGACGGATCTTGAACTTCTCTCTGGATGTATAGAGTATCCTCAGTTCTTTGGCTTGACATTCCTCTTCGGTCAATGGATGTTCTTGCGGATTCTGGATGTACTCATAAAATTGTCCAACCACTGGATCAGATTTCTGAGCCATTACAAGATCAAATGATGGGGCTTCACTGCACCACTGGAACATGGGAGTCTCATTCGACTGTTTTGTTTGCCGTCGGGTGACAGCATGAACTGCCAATGTTTCAGACTCTGAGAACTGCCATAATTCTCCGGTGAGCGCACCTCCCATGGCGAGTTGGTCTGCTAAGTCGTTCCCTATCTTGTTAGGACTATCAACTTTGGCATGACCCTTAACCTTCTTCCAATAGATGGTCATGTCATGGTCCCATACCAGTTGATCTAAGGCCAGAATCAAACTTCCATGGTGTACCGGTTTTCCTTTCGAGTTTAGCATGTTGTTCTGCTTCCAGTTGGGTAGATGAGAGACAAAGTTCTGTCTCACATAGTCTGAATCCGTGCAGATGACTAATTCCCTTCTGAACAGCCGAATGTACCGCCACCAAGGCTACAACTATCTGAGCATACTGGTTTGTCTGTGAACTCAAGCTGTGCTTCAAAGTCTCTTCAGGAATGGCTGGATTCCATACCACTCCCACACCTGCAACCAACTCACGGTCTGTGTCATGGCGATAGGTACAACCATCCACATAGACCTTAGGCATTGTATCACAGATCTTCTCATCATACAGATGGTGCAGATGAGGTTCTTTCTCCTGTGGGGGGACACCTGTTTCAGAAATACCTGCAAGGGAATCATGTCCTGCACAGTCATGCGGGTCAGCCATACCTTGGACTACTACATTACGACGTTTCTGAGCATACCTTACCTCTAAAGGCCATCCTTGGAGAGCCAGTGTCCAGGAGACTAGCCTGCTGTTGGACACCCGACCGGATTTGATTCGGTCGCTCCCCAGGAAACTGACAGTTTGATGACACGTTTCCACGATTAGCTTCTCACCTTGGATGTAACTCCTGAAATGTTGCAGAGTCCATACAGTGATCCACAAGGCTTTCTCACAGTCTGAATATTTCTTCTCCACATCAGATAGGCCTTTGCTGGCATAGGCCACAACCCTTTTATCAGAATCATATTTCTGATACAAGACCGCACTCATGGAGTGACTGAAGTATCCCAAGTCTATATAGAACTCACGACCCCCCTCAGGGTATGCGAGGCACGGAAAGCAGCTTAGCTGCTCCTTCAGCTCCTGCATAGCAGATTCCTGCTCTGGACCCCACGTCCAGGGTACATCCTTCTTCAATAACTTGACCAATGGTCTGGTGATCTCCGCATACTCATTTATGAACTGTCTGGAGTAATTGCCTATTCCCAGAAAGGAACGAAGTTCTGTGAGATTGATAGGTTGTTTTAGCTGTTGTAAGGCCTGTACTCGCTTCTTCTGAGGTCGCAGACCCTCATTAGAAATTTCATACCCTAGGTAATTCAGAGATTTCTTGCACCATTGTCCTTTGGCCAGGGTCAGTTTAGCTCCAGCATTGGTCAACTGTCTGAAAACGTGTTCAATCTCTGACAAATGTTCTTGAAAGGTAGGGATTTTGATCAGAATATCATCCACATAGACTACAGTTCCTCGAGCTTCAGCATCTGTAAGGGCTTTGTGTAGGAAGATGTTGAATTCAGCCGGTGAATTGAGAAAACCAAAGGAAGTTCTGTCCAATGTGTACTGTTTCATCCCAAAGGTGAAAGCCAGTTTATACTGATCATGTGGATGTACAGGTACGGTCCAAAACCCTGATGCCAAGTCTAAGCTGGTGAATTAGTTCGCTCCTTTGATGGTAGCAAGACTCTGATCCAGTGGAGCCATAGGCCACCTGGACAACGGTACTCACTTATTCAGCTGACGGTAGACCAGAGCAATTCTCCAGCTGTTGTTCTTTTTCAAAATGGGCCACAGAGGGGAGTTGTATGTGCTGTTGCATTGCCTAATGATGTCCCTGGCCTCCAAGGTATTGAGAATCTCTTGCACGGATTCATAGGAAGCCAATGGAATCTTATACTGGCGCACAAGGACAGGCTTACTATTTGGTCCTGTAGGCACTCTGGTGACGTGCAGGTCTGTAAGCCCACAATCATACGAGTCTACAGCAAAATGTTCCCTGTATTTGTATAGCATCTCAGTCAACTGCATCTTCTCTGTGTCAGTAGTACAAGCATCAGCCTGTTCCACTTGATCTTTCACCATAGCATCAAACTCTGAGAGAGGCTGGTTGGATGGAATTTCCACTTGTTCTTCAATTTCCTCCTGCAACGATGAGGTTTCAACAGAATTCACCACTCTGGACCTCTGGGGTAGAGGCATCCTTCTGGACAAAATCAAGAAGTCGTCTTCCAACTGCACTTGTGAACCCGTTGCGTCATATGGCCAGACAAACTCCAGAGAAATGAGGCCTCTGGGAGAGGTAAACAGACTCTCAGTCTCTCTCTCCCCCCCCCCCCCCCCCCGGCAGGTGTTCCAAGAGGAAGGCAGCCTGCCAATAATAGGCAAACTTACCTCGACATCAGGAAAAGACTCTCCCACCAGAAATCCAAAAGGGTCTCCTTTAGACACAACAACTTCATCTGATTGCAGATTGGTGACCAACAAGTGGAAAGGAGCATCAGTTACCTCCAAGCATGGCAAAACACCGGTGGACAACCCTAGGTCACGAAAATGAGTGTGAGGGTTGAAGAACACCACTTTGTCCAACAGACGCTATCCCTGTGCAAGACGGAGCTGGATGGAAAAGTCCCTCACTCTTACCGGGATGGTCACATCTTTATCACAGACTACTTCACAGACCTGGGGTATGGTCTGACTAGACTTCAAGCTAACAGACGTCGATTCTGATTCCACTGGGCTGCCATCCAGTCTGCTCCACAGGACCAGATTCACCAAGTCCACATAAACTCTCAGTCGTACAAGGCAATCGGAGCCCAGACATAAGGGCTGTTGTAGGCCTTTGACAACAGAGAAGTGATGGGTGAAAGACTTCTGTCCCACCGTCAAAGGAAGACTGCACAGTCCCACTAGCAGCTTGGCACCTAGTCCAGGTACTTGTACAGAAGTGGCACAGACTTGCGAAGACGGTCAAACAAGGTGTCACTGATGAAGGAGACGTCACTCGGCTACAGCAACGTGGACTGAAGTACTTGGAGATCAGCTATCTGGACCGGAATGGTGTAAGCATCATCCTTCTGTTTTATGTCAGTCAACCTGCAAGGATGAGGTGGATCAGGACTGGGAATGGAAGCAATGGTCTCTTGAGGTATGTCAGTAGTATCATCTGGAGAGTTATTCGCTGTAGGTGAGTTATTCAAAACAATCTCCAAGTTGTCCTCCATTAGAACAATGTCAGCTATCCGATCTGTCTGGAGTAGGATTACTTCTCCTTTCTGCTTCCCCCCCCCCCCCCCCCCCCCCCCGGGGCACCAGATAACCGGAGTTCCCAGGTGTGAGGGTCCTCAGTACTCTGGAAATTGATTAGAGTATGGGTATCTGAGAAACAGTGGAATTGAACATACTCTCCATACGCTGAATTGAATCCCACAAATCTCTTAACATCATTTCCTGCTGGTCCTGAATAGCTGAAGGCTGCTGAATTGGGGTAGGTGCCTGAATAGCTGTTGGCAACTTGACAAAAGTTAATGATGAAACTGCTTCTTCCAACTGAACCTCCAGCCTGAGGAAGGGGCACCACCTGGGAAGCCCTTATCTGACAGGCAAAGGGAGGGAGAGGTAGGGTATGCTCCAGTGAGCTCAAAGAAGCTCCAAGGGGAGAGAATACTTGATTAATTGATGGTCCAGAAGAAATCAGGTGTTTGTCCGTAGGACCCAGGAGGCTTCACTTTACGCTTCCCCTTTGAGAATTATGGTATAGAGTCAAAACTCCGAAGGGGCAGGGTGTGTACCTTACAGCACGCCCCTTTTGGCATGCCCTGCGGCCTCACACCTGTGGTGCAAATCTTCTCAAGGCAACAGGACCCTCGATATCTGCGGGTGTCCAATAGGGTGCCTGTTGGATTTGGCACCGACTCTCCCTCACAGGAGGGCTCCTCCCTCTGTAAGTTGACAACGGCAGAGAGCAGCTCCATCTCACACTATTGCCTCAGGCAAGCCACCACCCCTTTATTAAAGTTTGAAAAACCCTTTACACTTAGACATAAAAAAAACCTCTGAATGTTGATCACCTGATTCTCATAACATGATTTATTTATTTATTTGTTGCATTTGTATCCCACATTTCCCACCTATTTGCGGGCTCAGTGTGGCTATTTTGGTGGCCCTTTACTAGGTGAAAAAAATGTCAGCACCAATACAAACCCTCAAAATGACACAGTGATAGTGATTTAGGACAACTTACTATTCTAACTGATGAAAGCTTATTCCGTTGTGACAGTTCCTCTGTGTACATATGCTGCACACACCATCATGTTTCTAAATCTAACTGAGATACAATAACAATGGATACAGCAGCTGACTGTTTGCTTCGTTTTCCGTGTACCAATATGGCGGCTGTTGGGCTAAACCGGCTTCAGCTTTCTGACATCATGCCTTCTGTTCTTTCTCCAACCTTAGCTACACTAACCCACAGCCTCTTTATCTCCCACCTCTCGTTGTACATAAGTAATGCCACACTGGGAAAGACCAAGGGTCCATCGAGCCCAGCATCCTGTCCACGACAGCGGCCAATCCAGGCCAAGGGCACCTGGCAAACTTCCCAAACGTACAAACATTCTATACATGTTATTCCTGGAATTGTGGATTTTTCCAAGTCCGTTTAATAGTGGTTTTATGGACTTGTCCTTTAGGAAACCATCCAACCCCTTTTTAAACTCTGCTAAGCTAACCGCCTTCACCACTTTCTCCGGCAACGAATTCCAGAGTTTAATTACACGTTGGGTGAAGAAAACGTTTCTCCGATTTGTTTTAAATTTACTGCACTGTAGTTTCATCGCATGCCCCCTAGTCCTAGTATTTTTGGAAAGCGTGAACAGACGCTTCACATCCACCTATTCCACACCACTCATTATTTTATATAACTCTATCATGTCTCCCCTCAGCCGTCTCCTTCCAACTGCTAAATCAGTCAACATGAGAGATTTCCAGTGTAAGGACCAGGAAGTCTGTTCAAAATATTGGAGATTTAAGGGGACAGAACTCGTACTATATACTTCATACTATAATGTACTGGAGCTCTGATCTTACTGACTGAGGTCATATAACAAAATCTGTTATTTATTTATTAGGATATATTTACCGCCTTTTTGAAGGAATTCATTCAAGGTGGTGCACAGTAAGAATAAATCAAACATGAGCAATAGGCAATTAGAGCAGTAAAAAACAACAATACAAAGTATGGCATGGTATACTACTTGCAATGACAACACAATATGTACTAGAACATTATAATTGGTAGTGAAGGGTAAGGCAAAGTTGTAACACATAGATGAGTAAGAAAGTAGGAAGAATTTGAAAGTAAGGTGATTGATTTGTAGAAAGTTGCATGTGAGGTCAGAGAGAAGGTTAAATATTATCCATAGGCACCCCGTATAAGAGGCTTGGGGAGGCTAAGCCTCCCCAGCCCAACTGTGACCTTCTTCTCCTGCTGCCCCCACCCCGCGACGAGCTCCAGGCTTCCCCGCTCCCCAGGTCGTCCATCCCGTCTGCCCTCAGCTCCCCCCTAGCCCTCGTTTGCTTCCTGCCGCTGCCCTACCTTTAAATATTGTATTTTTCTTCCGGTCGCGGCGCCAGCATTAAAAGCAGAAGCAGGCTTGGCTCCAGCCTTCCCTTGCATGGATCTGCCTTCGCGGAAACAGGAAATACGTCAGAAGAGGGCGGAGCTATGCGAGAGAAGGCTGGAGCCGAGCCTGCTTCTGCTTTTAATGCTGGCGCCATGACTGGAAGAAAAATACAATATTTAAAGGTAGGGTAGTGGCAGGAAGCAAATGAGGGCTAGGGGGGAGCTGAGGGCAGACAGGATGGACGAGCGGGGGATCTGGAATTGGGGGGGCTGGAAGATTCCTGCCTGGCGTTGAGAGTGGGGCTGGAAGGAGATGGTTAACATTGGTGGATGGAGGGGAGGGCAGGGGGGAGAGGAGGGTTGCTGGACATGGGAGGATGGAGGGGAGGGCAGGGGAGAGGAGAGTTATTGGCTCGACATGGGTAGATGGAGGGAAGGGCAGGGGAGTAGAGAGTTGCTGGCTGGACATGGGTGGATGGAGGGGAAGGGAGAGGAAGGTTGCTGGACATAGGTGGATGGAGGGGAGGGCAGGGGGGAGAGGAGGGTTGCTGGACATGGGTGGATGGAGGGGAGGGCAGGGGAGAGGAGAGTTGCTGGACATGGGTGGATGGAGGGAATAGGAGGGTTGCTGGACATAGGTGGATGGAGGAGTGGGCAGGGGGGAGAGGAGGGTTGCTGGACATGGGTGGATGGAGGGGAGGGGAGAGGAGGGTTGCTGGACACATAGGAGCCAACTTTTCAAAATTATTTGGGGTGCTAAGCCTAATGGAAATAACCCCTCCCTGGACACATACAAGGAATTTGCTCAATATTGGGGGTGCTCAAGCACCCACAGCACCCACAGAGTCGGCTCCTATGGCTGGACGTGGGTGGATGGAGGAGAGGGCAGGGGGGAGAGGAGGGTTGCTGGACATGGATGGAGGGGAGGGAAGAGTGAGGAAGGAGATGAGATGAGGGAAAAGGAAGAGAGAAAAACTGCACATGGATGCAGAAAATAGGCAGAAGCTGGATCCACTGGACAGTCAAGTCTGTGGAGGACCCAGCTTTTACTTACGGATGTAGGCCAAGAAGTGAAGAAGAAAGGCGGAAAGTAAAGAAATAAATGGAAAGGAAGCCCTGGAAACGGAGTTAAGAGGACAGATAGCAGCAGAATCGGATACTGGGCCAGCATGATCAGAAAAACAAAGTCACCAGACAACGAAGGTAGAAAAGATCATTTTATTTTCATTATAGTGTTTGGAATATGTCCACTTTGAGAATCAGGTGCTCAACATTAAAAGTTTATATTTATTTACTTATGTATGGCATTTTATCCCACATTAAACATGAATTAGGGTGTTTTGTGGCTGTACATGAGAATTGTGATATTATGATCCCTGGTTTCATATTGTTGACGGTCTGCATTTTCCGTATGGGTGGTATATTGGTGTATCAGTAAGGTTCTGAGTGTGTTTTTGCATAAAGTTGTGCATAGTGTTTTGCAGTTGAGCGATTGTGGTTAGTATATGCTTTGAGCAACTACTTTATTCTTTGACATATGATACATATCTAATATCTAAATTTAATAAAAGGTATTGTGACTTTTATTTTATTTTTTTCTGTGTGTTATCAGACAATTATGGATTTAAGCAGCGCTGTACAAAAAACAAAGAAGGACAGTCCCTGCTCAAAAGGAGCTTACAATCTAAAGGACAAAGGAACAGTCTAGATTTCTTGGGTAGAGGTACAATGATTAGGTGCCAAAAGCGACATTGAGGAGGTGGGCTTTGAGTAGGGATTTGAAGATGGATAGGGAGGGGCATTGGCGTATGGGCTTGGGGAGTTTATTCCAGGCATAGGGTGAGGCGAAGCAGAAAGGGCGGAGCACTATCTTTGATGGGCAGGGATTGAGGGAGCAGGTAGTTGGTCGAAGGTCTCTTAAGATTTTGTCAAGTCTCTCCTCTGTCATTAGGTTAAAAGTGTTCCATCTGTCTCTGTTAGGAGGGGGCAAGTTTGTGCACCTCTGGTTGACTGGTTGGGCACTGGGTGGGATTGCCTGTAAATCCTGGTGGAGATTTTTTAATTTTGTTGGCAATGCAGCAAAATCATTGCAGTTCAGTTTATTATTTATTGCATTTGTATCCCACCTTTTCCCACCTATTTGCAGGCTCAAAGTGGCTTACATAGTTTTGTTAATACAATTAGTCTTGGATGTCAGGTACAATTATTGTTGTGCAGAGATTAGTTAAGGGAAGAAGTAGAGAGTAGAAGGAAGGCATTTATTAGGTATAATAGACGGGGGGGTTTCAGCAGTGGATTAGTAAATTTAGACTTGGCAGGCTGGTTTTGTTGTGGAGGTTGCAGTAGGCTGTTTACTATACTGAACAGCTGCTTGGTTGAATTGGCAGCCTGTGCAATGCATTGAGAGAAATACTGTTTTTTGGTTGCTGTTAAGGCATGGCGGTACTTTGCCATGTGCTTCCTGCAGTTTAGCCTGTCTATATCCAGGTGAGATTTGCGCCATCTCCTTTCCAGTTTTCGTCCTTCACGTTTAAGGATCCAAAGTTCTGGAGAAAACATAGTAGATGACGGCGTATAAAGACCTGCACAGTCCATCCAGTCTACCCAACAAGGTAAACATTATAATGAAACTGTGACTGACGGTGTCTTGTCTGTTGTTCCAGGCCTTGTTCAAGGATGTCCAGGCCTTGTTCAAGGATGTCGCTGCTTATTTCTTGGAAGTGGACTGGGACATTCTGGGAGAATGGCAGAAGGAGCTGTACAAGAAGGTCATCAAGGAGGTTCATGACATCCTCATCTCACAAGGTAAATATGTCTGTTTTGATCATCTACCACACAGGCACATTAATGGAATGGGTGCTGTTATTTTATCAGAGCTGGAAAAATCCCAGGTACCAGGTCCCGTGGGCACCTGAAATTGAGACCTGGTAAGATAAAATGTTTACCTTAAACTGGAGGCTTCATACAAGACCAGCTGCAGTCTGTCTCCCTTTTCTGTACAACAAAATTTTGACCCTTCTTCCTGAGAACTACAACTTCTGTGTAAGAATGTAAACCAGGTTTCAGTGGGCGTAAATCCTTACACCCAAAATTGGTCCCGGCGCAAAACACTATTCTATCAACAGCGCCTAACTCTGAGAACTGTTTATAGAATAGCGTTTAGCTCCAATTTTTATCAGCATCATGTTTTTGGCTCCATATACAGAACTTAGTCCTGTATGTACACACACACACTTTCATGCACTGCTTGTTCACAACAGGAAATAGGTGGAACCTCCCCAGGACTTATACATTTTTATTTAAATGCTATTTTCCTGCTTACTTACAGGTTATTCAGTTGTTAATCCTGATGTCATTTTCAAGATTAAGAACAAAGACGAGAATTATTTCCCTCAACATTTTGAGTGGGAGGAAAAAGAAAACCCAGATGATCTCATTAAGAGTAAGTAAATGTTTTGGGTTTGAATTTTCAGATCAAAGTCTCCAGGCGTTTAGAGATTTAAAGTCCATTTCCTAATTTAGTATTATCGTATCTTTGATGACTCCTTCTAATGTATTTTCTCTTAACAGACCTTCCAGTTGTAACGTCTGTGATCTCACTCGGGGTTAAACAAGAGGAAGATCTCCCCTTGATGGATCCTCCTAAATCAGAGACGTCTGAACAGACTCACCCTCCTGTAACAAGTAAGTATAAAATTCCTCCTGCACATCTTAATAAAATCAGCCGGGATTATTTAGGAATTCAGAGCTGGTGGGATAAGAAGCCATTATCCTCTCTGTAAAGCAGATACTGCCGGGGTGTGTAATTGAGCAGCATTGCTATTACTACTAGTACTACTACGTATCATTTCTGTAGGGTTACTAGACGTACACAGCACTGTACACTTGAACTTGAAGAGACAGTCCCTGCTCATCAGAGCTTACAGTCTATTCAAGACAGACCAATTAGGGATTAGGGAGTTAACATTGTCGAAAGGGTGAATTGTAGAACAGAAGAGAATGGAGTTGCACCATGGAGCGATACAAAGGCATTATATAACGTCCTCACTTTTGTTTTCCATTCCTTTCCTAATAATACCTAACATTCTATTTGCTTTCTTAGCTGCCACAGCACAGTGAGCAGAGGGTTTCAACATATCATCAACAACGACTCCGAGATCCCTTTCTTGGTCGGTGACTCCTAACGTGGAACCTTGCATTACGTAGCTAAAGTTCAGGTTCCTCTTTCCCACATACATCACTTTGCACTTGCTCACATTAAACGTTATCTGCCGTTTAGATGCCCAGTCTCGTAAGGTCCTCTTGGAATTTTTCACAATCCTCTGGCAATTTAACAACTTTGAATAACTTTGTGTCATCATCAAATTTAATTACCTCAATAGTTACTCCCATCTCTAGATCATTTATGAATATGTTAAAAAGCAGCGGTCCCACCTGAGGATCAGATCCATCATCTGTATGAGAATTCTATATACAGTTAATATTAAAGCAAAGTGTACATGACATGGGGACATCCTCCCTATCAAAGAAGGGGAAGGGGATAAAATGTGATAATTGTTTGGCACTCTGTATTAGCTTAACAAAAAAGTTTCTTTATGAACATCTGTACCAGTGAGGCTGTATGCATATGGTCAAGTATGTATTTTATTGAAGTGTCACTAATAAAAAATGTTGTAACATAAAAAGACATCCGCTATGCACATTTCCCAAAGTTAACATATTCCATTTGAAACATTCAAAATAAAATGATTTTCCTACCTTAAAAAAAAAAAAAAAAAGCAGCGGTCCCAACACAGACCCCTAAGGAATCCCACTATCTACCCTTCTCCATTGAGAATACTGACCATTTAACCCTACTCTCTGTTTCTATCCTTTAACCAGTTTTTAATCCACAATAGGACTCTTCCTCCTATCCCATGACTCTCCATTTTTCCTCTGGAGCCTTTCATGAGGTATTTGTCAAACGCCTTTTGAAAATCCAAATACACAATATCAACCGGCTCCCCTTTATCTACATGTTTGTTCACCCCTTCAAAGAAATGTAATAGATTGGTGAGGCAAGATTTCCCTTCACTAAATCCATGTTGGCTTTGTCTTATTAATCCATGCTTTTGAATATGCTCTGTAATTTTGTCCTTTATAATAGTCTCTACCATTTTGCCTGACACCGACGTTAGGCTCACCGGTCTATAATTTCCAAGATCTCCTCTGGAACCTTTTTAAAATATCGGCGTTACATGGGCTACCATCCAATCTTCTGGTACCACACTCAATTTTAAGGATAAATTACATATTATTAACAATAGTTCCGCCAGTTCATTTTTCAATTCTGTCAGTACTCTGGGATGAATACCATCTGGTCCAGGAGATTTGCTACTCTTCAGTTTGTCAAATTGCCCCATTACATCCTCCAGGTTTATAGAGATTTCATTCAGTTTCTCCGACTCGTCAGCTTTGAATACCATTTCTGGCACTGGTAACTCTCCCAAATCTTCCTCTGTGTAGACCGAAGCAAAGAATTCATTTAATCTCTCCAATATGGCTTTGTCTTCCCTGATTGCCCCTTTTACCCCTCGGTCATCTAGAGGTCCAACTGATTCTTTTGTCTGCTTCTTGCTTTTAATATATGTAAAAAAAATTTTAGTATGTGATTTTGCCTCCCAACGCAATCTTTTTCTCAAAGTCCCTCTTTGCCTTCCTTATCAGCGCTTTGCATTTGATTTGACCTTCTTTATGCTGTTTCTTATTATTTTCAGTCGGTTCCTTCTTCCATTTTCTGAAGGATTTTCTTTTAGCTCTAATAGCTTCCTATACCTACTACTACTACCTCAGTTTTTAACCATGCCAGCTGTCGTTTGGTCTTCCGTCCTCCATTTTTAAAACGTGGAATATACTTGACCTGGGTTTTGGATTTCCTGTTTATACTTACTCCAAAGCTAATATCAAACCTGATCATATTATGTTCACGGTTATCAAGTGGCCCCATCACCATTACCTCCCGCACCAGATCATGCGGTCCACTAAGGACTGGGTCTAGAATTTTTCCTCCTCTTGTTGGCTCCTGTACCAGCTGCTCCATATAGCAGTCCTTGATTTCGTCAACGAATTTTACCTCCCTAGAACGCCCTGATGTTACATTTGCCCAGTCAATATTGGGGTAATTGAAATCACCCATTATTATTGTGTTGCCCAGCTTGTTAGCGTCCCTAATTTCTGATAACATTTCTACATCCGTCTGTTCATCCTGGCCAGGCGGATGGTAGTACACTCCTATCGCTATCCTTTTCCCCTTTACACATGGAATTTCAATCCATAGGGATTCCAAGATGTATTTTGTTTCCTGCAGAATTTTCAATCTATTTGATTCAAGGCCCTCCTTAACATACAGTGCTACCCCTCCACCAATTCAATCCACCCAATCGCTACGATATAATTTGTACCTCGGTATGACAGTGTCCCACTGGTTATCCTCCTTCCACCAGGCCTCAGAGATTCCTATTATATCTAATTTTTCATTTAGTGCAATATATTCTAACTCTCCCATCTTATTTCTTAGGCTTCTGGCATTCGCATATAGACATTTCAAATTATGTTTGTTGTTCCTATTTACATCATGCTCAGTACTTGACAGTATTAATTTGCAATCTTTTGTCTGATTTTTATTTAAGGACACCTGATCTACTATGATCTTTGTTGCAACCTCACTATCTGGATACCCTACCTGCCCTGTTTTGGTGATGTCTTTGAAAGATGCCTTATCCCGAACTATGCGCTTTTGAGCGATTGTCAGCCTTCCCCCAGTTTCTAGTTTAAAAGCTGCTCTTATCGCCTCCTTTTTAAACGCCGATGCCAGCAGCCTGGTCCCACCCTGGTTAAGGTGGAGCCGTCCTTTTGGAATAGGCTCCCCCTTCCCCAGAATGTTGCCCAGTTCCTAACAAATCTAAAACCCTCCTCCCTGCACCATCATCTCATCCACACATTGAGACTCCAGAGCTCTGCCTGTCTCTTGGGCCCTGCGCGTGGAACGAGTAGCACTTCAGAAATGCTACCCTAGAGATTCTGGATTTGAGCTTTCTACCTAAGAGCTTAAATTTGGCTTCCAGAACCTCTCTCCCACATTTTCCTATGTCATTGGTACCCACATGTACAAAGACAGCCGGCTCCTCCCCAGCACTATCTAAAATCCTATCTAGGTGATGCGTGAGATCCGTCACCTTTTGCACCAGGCAGGCAAGTGAGCAGGCGATCCTCACGTCCACCAGCCACCCAGCTATCTACATGCCTAATAATCGAATCAGCAACAAAACTCGTGATGACAGACATTTCCATTATATTTATGCAATATTAGTGCTGTTGAGAAAGGAGTTGTTCACCACAGCATGAAAATATCGCGGTATTTCTAGAATACATTTTTGATGATGATTAGTACAGCAGTACCCCTCTTTATTTTAATTCTGTACCAGTGGAGGTGCCTGTGAATAATTCTGTGGTAACTTAAAAAACAAACATATTTTGCTGTCTTTTTCTTATAATAGGTTTCTATAATGTCAGGCCTGACATTTTAATCCAATTTGAGCAAAAAGGATTCAGAACTGAGCCTCGGGGATCTGAGGAAACAGGAAATCTGACCACAACAGGCAGATGTGAGGAACTGCCTGAAGCATGTGATGAAGCTACGATTAAAGCTAGTAATGAGGTGATACAAACTTTTCCTATAAGAAAGATTCCCTCCTGTGGACCAGGGATGGTGAGAATGAGATGTTATAATCACAGCCTCTGACTTCTATCTCTTCTTGTGTAGATAATGTGTTTGTTCTATTTTTCATATTTTTACTTTTCTTCTTTCATTGGTGTTTCTTTTTTAATTTCTTCTCTCTCTTATTCTCCTTCACCCTTATCCCATGTCGCTCTGTCTCTTTTCTTCATCTTTAGTATCTATTGTCTTTCATCCTTTGTTAATTTTTATAATCTTCCCTATATCTCTAACTCTTTCTGACCTCTCTATATCCACTTTGCAATCTGGCTAGAAATGTAAGGAGGGGTAACAAAAATTCCTTCAGGTATATTAGTGAAAGAAGAATGACTAAAAAGGGAATTGTGAGACTCAAAGATACTGCGAACCGCTATGTAGATAATGATGAAGAAAAAGCAAATTTGCTAAATAGATACTTTTGTTCTGTTTTCACTGAAGAAAATCCTGGAGAAGGTCCACGATGCACTGGCAAAAGTTCATTTGAGAATGGAGTGGATATAGCACCGTTCACGGAAGAGAGTGTGTATCAACAACTAGAGAAACTAAAGGTGGACAAAGCCATGGGACCGGACGCGATCCACCCCAGGATATTGAGGGAGCTCAGAGAGGTTTTGGCGGGTCCTCTTAAAGATTTGTTTAATAAATCCTTAGAGACGGGAGAGGTTCCGAGGGATTGCAGAACGACGGATGTGGTCCCTCTTCACAAAAATGGTGATAGGGAAGAAGCTGGAAACTACAGGCCGGTAAGCCTCACTTCGGTTATTGGAAAAGTAATGGAAGCCATGCTGAAGGAAAGGATAGTGAATTTCCTGGAAGCCAATAAGTTGCAAGATCCGAGACAACATGGTTTTACCAAAGGAAAATCGTGCCAAACGAATCTCATTGAATTCTTTGATTGGGTGACTGGAGAATTGAATCAGGGACGTGCTAGACATACTCTACTTAGATTTCAGCAAAGCTTTTGACACGGTTCCCCACAGGAGGCTCTTAAATAAACTTGACAGGCTGAAGATAGGACTCAAAGTGGTGAACTGGATTAGGAACTGGTTGACGGACAGACGCCAGAGGGTGGTGGTTAATGGAGTTCGCTCGGATGAGGGAAAGGTGAGTAGTGGAGTGCCTCAGGGATCGGTGCTGGGGCCGATTCTGTTCAATATATTTGTGAGTGACATTGCCGAAGGGTTAGAAGGTAAAGGTTGCCTATTTGCGGATGATACTAAGATTTGTAACAGAGTGGACACCCGGGAGGGAGTGGAAAACATGAAAAAGGATTTGCAGAAGCTAGAAGAATGGTCTAAGGTTTGGCAATTAAAATTCAATACGAAGAAATGCAAAGTGATGCACTTAGGGAGTAGAAATCCACGGGAGACGTATGTGTTAGGCGGTGAGAGTCTGATATGTAAGGACGGGGAGAGGGATCGTGGGGTGATAGTATCTGAGGATCTGAAGGCGACGAAACAGTGTGACAAGGCGGTGGCCATAGCTAGAATATTGCTAGGCTGTATAGAGAGAGGTGTGACCAGCAGAAGAAAGGAGGTGTTGATGCCCCTGTACAAGTCGTTGGTGAGGCCCCACCTGGAGCATTGTGTTCAGTTTTGGAGGCCGTATCTTGCTAAGGATGTAAAAAGAATTGAAGCGGTGCAAAGAAAAGCTACGAGAATGGTATGGGATTTGCATTACAAGATGTATGAGGAGAGACTTGCTGACCTGAACATGTATACCCTGGAGGAAAGGAGAAACAGGGGTGATATGATACAGACGTTCATATATACGATACAGACGTTCAAATATTTGAAAGGTATTAATCCGCAAAGAAACTTTTTCCGGAGATGGGAAGGCGGAAGAACTAGAGGACATGAAATGAGATCAAAGGGGAGCAGACTGAAGAAAAATGTCAGGAAGTATTTTTTCACGGAGAGAGTGGTGGATGCTTGGAATGCCATCCCGCGGGAGGTGGTGGAGATGAAAACGGTAACGGAATTCAAACATGCGTGGGATAAACATAAAGAAATCCTGTTCAGAAGGAATGGATCCTCAGAAGCTTAGCCGAGATTGGGTGGCGGATCCGGTGGTGGGAAGCAGGGCTGGTGGTTGGGAGGCGGGGCTAGTGCTGGGCAGACTTCTACGGTCTGTGACCTAAAAATGACAGATTCAAATCAAGGTAAGGTATACGGGCAGACTGGATGGACCGTGGAGGTCTTTTTCTGCCGTCATCTACTAGGTTACTAGGTGGAAATAAATAATTCATCCACACGTTGTGGGCACGTGCAAAATCTGAAATTACCACTGTACTGGCCTGACGGTAGTGTCATTTGGGCGTGCGCTGCACACGCGTACAGCCTACCACAGCTTAGTAAAAGGGCTTCTGTATATTTATCCTGTGCAGAACGCCAACCAGCCAGTATTTCTCATTGTCCAGCAGAGAGTAGACATGGCAGTCTGTGCAGCCTAACCGGTAGGTTAGGCCCTAGGGAGTGCTTTGGTGCTCTGTGGTTGTTTTTTCTTTCGGGGGTTTTCTTCTTCTTGAGTTTTTAGCCTGGAAAAAAAACTCCCTGTGCCTGGTCCCTTCTGGGGTTCTGGAGTGTGGGTCCGGTGGGGCCCTGTTTCCCCTTGGGGTGTTAAACCCAGGAGGCCAGGTCCCTCCCCGTTCTCTGCTCTCTGGAGTGGACAGCTTTGTGCCTCTGTTGCCGTGTCTGGGCGGGAGCCTTGAGTGCCTTGCTCAGCCTTCAGCAGCGGGGCTCAAGTTTAAAAAAAAAAAAGAGAGAGAGAGTAAACAGCACCAGACTCAGTGCCGGTACGTTTTGGCTGTCCGGGAGAGCGGAGTGTTGATTCTGTGCTGGAGGGGAAGTTGTTTTTGCTTGGTTTGTAGGGCGGGTTGCATCTTTCCTCCCTCGTGTTTTTACCGCGGTGATGTGTGCAGCCAAGCTCCTCCGCTGTGGCTCGTGTGCGCACCAGGGGTTGAGGTGCCTGGATCACAGTCCCATCTTTCTGATGATGAGCCAAAGTCGTCCTCGGCGACTCCACCCAATTTGACTGTGGAGCACAGCTCCGTTTTCGGCGGTTCCCGAGCTGCAGGCCCACTTCAGTTGTTGCAGGAAGATATTCGGTCTGGGCCTTTTTTGGCTGGTGAATGCTCAGGAGGGATGGGGCTCCCTCCTTAGTTTGACTGGACTTTATATCAGGCCTGGAAGACAGGTGAGGGAGGTGGGGTCCGTTGGTGGCCAAAAGACCTCCCCTGGATTGGGCTGAGGATCTGGACGGTTTCCCTCTCAGGCTCAGAGGAGGTTTTTAGTGAGCTCGAGGAGGAAGATTCTCTGGATTCTCAGGAGAAAGATGTCTTACTACAAGAGGAGAACCCTTCTGTGGTTAGGGGGTTGAGGCGCATGGATTGCAGCGCCGGCTTTGTGGTGAGCTGCAGTTGTCCTCAATTTGACCACTGAGCACAGTGCGGCAGGAATAGCTTGAAAGGAGGTTGCCTTGCAGGCGGGTTCGCCGCTGGCGGCTCTGCCATTTTGAATTCTTCCAACACTGCAGGGCCGCCGAGAAAGGGGACAGGGGGGACAAAGTTCCCTGGGCCTCCAAGGGGGGCCCGGCGCTGCAGTCCCACCCGCCTGCGGCTCCGTCGTCGACCGTCTACTACCGGGCCGGGCCCCCTGCATTGAAATCACAGTGCCTCTCACCTCCGTGCATCACCAAACCTAACAGCCCTATACCAAAGTATCAAAGTAGGCTACATTAATGCCAGATCTGTAGTCAACAAAACAACAACGATATCAGACTGGATCAACTCAGAAAACCTTGATCTCATCTTCCTCAGTGAAACCTGGATCCACAATCAAAAAGACCCCATAATCCTTGAACTATGTCCTCCAGGGTATAAAATCATCCACTGGACCAGATCAATAAAGAGAGGTAGAAGAATTGCACTAATACACAGAGCTCAATTCACTACCCAAACCACCGCTGAGACCATAACACCCCAACTAGAAATCGCATCAATCAGAATCCAAAACAAATCCCTGACTGATCAGCTGAATTGTGTTCTACTCTACAGACCACCCGGAAATTGGAATGAAAGCCAGCCAATCTTCACGGATTTCATCTCAAACACTTGTGTTAATAACTCCAACATATTAATACTAGGTTTCATAAACCTCCACTTAGAAGACCCCAATTCCGCCAATGCACGTGAATGTAAAGAATTCTTACAGTCCTGGGATCTCAAATGACCTCAAATACAAACCACCCACACTAAGGGACACACACTGGACTTCCTAGCACACAGACTGCACACAGATCATAACCTATCAATAACAAACATCAAATGGTCAGAAAAACCATGGACCGACCATTACCAATTGAATCTATTCCTAAACTGGCGTAAGAAAGGATTAACTCAAACATCAGACCAAACAACTTACACTACAAGAGGGAAAATAGACCCACAAATATTCTGGCAACAGATACATGACAACGGATGGATGACAAGATCCGACTCCACACAATACCTTAATCAATGGGAGAATAGATGCAGACCAATACTAAACGAAATAGCACCTCTAAAAACGAGAACATCAAGAATACAAAACTCAATACCTTGGTACAATGACAAATTAAAAAAACTCAAAACACAAACTAGAAAACTAGAACGAGCATAGAAAAAAGCAAAAAACGAAATCACACTCAATGCCTGGAAACAATTACACAGAAAATACAAATATGCTATTAGACAAACCAAAAGGTCCTATTACAAAACCAAATTAGGACCGGACAACAAAGATCTCAAGAAACTATTTCAACTTGTAAATAAGCTATTAGACACCACCCCAGTCACTACATCCAACACAGACATCCCACATGCAGACAACCTGGCCACCTACTTAAAGGAAAAAATAACAAAACTATGCAGCACCCTTCCTCATCATAACACCGATATCGAAAATTTCTTCGACAACCTGGATCTAACCCCGGGTGGTTACCCAGCTGATCGAATCTGGTCTATATTCAATACACTTACCACTGAATCAGTCATACAAGCGACTCGCAGATTCGCCAAAACCCACTGCAAACTGGACACATGCCCCAGTCACCTACTTAAATGCGCCCCCAACCGATTCATAGAAGACCTTACATCCTACCTTAACTTCATGCTACAACAAGGCTCCTTCCCCAAGGAACATAGCAACATCCTAATTACCCCAATACCTAAAGACATGAAGAAAAAAAACAAATGATCTCACCAACTACCGACCAGTTGCGTCTATCCCTCTAGTAGTAAAATTGATGGAGAGCTTGGCGACTAAACAACTCACGGAATACCTGGACAAGTTTTCAATACTTCACGATTCACAATTAGGATTCCGCTCCCACCATAGCACTGAGACTGTACTAGTTACTCTCCTGACCAAATTCAAGAAGGAAATAGCTATAGGTAAAAGCATACTCCTCCTCCAATTTGACATGTCGAGCACATTCGACATGGTAAACCACAATATATTACTGAGACTCCTTGACCACTTTGGGATTGTTGGAAACGTACTTAACTGGATTAAGGGCTTTCTTACCACCAAGAACATACCAAGTAAAATCAAACTCAAATATATCATCACTATGGAAAGCAACATGCGGAGTACCTCAAGGATCACCACTATCACCAATACTCTTCAACATGGTGATGATTCCACTGGCAAAGTCCTTGTCCAATCGAGGTCTCAACCCATTCATCTATGCAAATGACGTCACAATATACATCCCCTTCAAACAGAACTTGACAGAAATAACCAACAAAATTAATGACGGCCTTAACATCATGGACTCCTGGGCAAATTCATTCCAACTGAAACTGAACACTGAAAAAACACATTGCCTCATCCTCTCATCACAACACAACAAATACAAACCCGCTACCATGACTACCCCAGGCCACACTCTCCCTACCTCAGAAAGCTTAAAAATACTCGGGGTCACACTTGATCGGAGCCTCATACTAGAGAACCAAGTAAACACTGTAATAAAGAAAATGTTCCATGCAATGTGGAAACTCAAACGAATAAAACCTTTCTTCCCGAGGGAAACTTTTCGAAACCTAATACAATCAATGGTCCTAAGCCATGCAGATTAGTGTAACGGAATCTATGCAGGTTGCAAAGCACAACTCACAAAAAAAAACTCCAGACCACCCAAAACACAGCAGCCAGACTGATATATGGTAAAACACGATTCGAAAGTGCCAAACCCCTACTAGAAAAGCTGCATTGGCTCCCAATCAAAGAACGGACCATCTTCAAAATCTGCACCTTGGTACACAAAATCATCTACGGCGTAGTACCAGGTTATATGATAGACCTAATAGATCTACCAACCAGAAACAGAATCAGATCATCAAGATCATACCTAAACATACTTTATCCAAACTGTAAAAGGCTAAAATACAAAACAACCTACGCATCCAATTTCTCCTAAATAAGCGCACAACTATGGAACGGACTCCCAAATACAGTGAGAACAATCCATGACCACTCAAGACTCACCTATTCAAAAAAGCCTATCCCAACGATCCAACCTAAAATCTCAGCACCCAGCGACATATCATAACCAGTGATCGTACAGAACAATTTATAATCTTCACCTCTTTCGACCCCTTGATACCTGGCCCCATCCTATCTCATATGATCACAATATAACTTTGTATCTGTTATGAACCGAATTGGCAACAGCCTCTACGGTACTATGTAAGCCACATTGAGCCTGCAAATAGGTGGGAAAATGTGGGGCACAAATGCAACAAATAAATAAATATTCGGTCTGGTCCTTTTTTGGCTGATGAATGCTCAGGAGAGATGGAGGAGGAAGATTCCCTGGATTCTTAGTCTTTCCTTAAGTGTAGTTTTGATTTATTGGCTCTAGTGCTGCAAGCGTCCGTTTGTGCGTGGCTAGTGGCCTGTGCTTAATTTTGCTGGGCAGATTCGGTCTTGGACAGGGCTGGTTTAGTGCAGCAGTTGGTCAAGTTGGACATGGGCTCTTCTTTCCTGGCTGATGGCCTTAATGATTTGCTATGTGCATCAGCAAAGAATATGTCCCTCGTAGTCACGGCACGGAGGGCACTTTGGCTACGGGACTGTATTACCCTACCCTCTACCCACCCAGGTACCCTCCCAACACAGATTAGGCAATAATTTGGAGTCGTTATTCGATAAGAGGGCAGATCAAAGAGATAATGCAATCACAACACGTTAAGCACCAAACTTCTTCCCCTAGGGGACAGAGAGGACAGAAAATGGTCCCAGAGCTTGAAAAAACGGGTTTTACGATTGCGACATCCTCTCGCCTCCCTCGATTTAGAATTGCCCATTTAATGCCTAGTTCTTCCATTCTGGGGGAGTTGCATTGGACACCTGTAAAATATCGCACACTACTTAAACGTCTTCCTTCTAGAAACCTTCGTTCTTCTTAGCAGTGCTGTGGTATAAAACGTCTATGAGACAGTGTGTGTTTTCAGTATGATGTATACAACTGGAACAATTTACCCTTGAAGTTGTGGTGTGTGTAGCATTATTTGATGTTTTGAAAAAAGATCGACTGCTTTCTTCTACTTTCCCATTTTATTTGGAATGATTTTCTATTATTGTTTCTTTTTATGTGAACTATTACATATGTTTGTTGTAAACCATCTAGAATTATGTTGATAGGTGTATGTTTAAAGAAATAAAATGAAAAAATAATGAAACTCTGACATAGGGTGTCATGTTTGCTGTTCTAGGCATTTGTCACTTTCAAGGATGTTGCTGCTTATTTCTTGGAAGTGGACTGGGACCTTCTGGGAGAATGGCAGAAGGAGCTGTACAAGAAGGTCATCAAGGAGATTCATGACATCCTCATCTCACGAGGTAAATATGTTTCTCTATCATCTACCACACAAGCACATTATGGAATCAGTGGTGTAAAAATCACAGGAATTAGATACCATGAGCACCTGAAATTTAGATCCTGGTTTCTGATACCATCCCATATGCAATAGGAGCCTGTGAAAGACTCCACTTCTACAGGATCGGCAAAAGATGCTGCTCTCTATTGTAAGATAAAATGTACAACTGAAACTAGAGGCTTCACACAGCACCAGCAGGAGTCTCTCTCCCATTCCTATACAAAATATTTTGGCACAGAAGACCAGAGAGAGATTCCCTCTTCTGCATAAGGTCATGACATATCAGCTGCACACGTCAACTATACTGTACAACGTATGACCTCTCCAAATGGTAACCAGAAGACTGGCAGCTGCAATGCCTCCACCTAGGAGGGAAACAAAGAGAAATCTCTATACCAGAAAACCTCTATGATATAATCTTAATCAAGTGTCGGACCACTGCTGCCTCTTCTCTCCAAGCTTTGTCAGTCAAATACACAAGTCTCAAGATATCTATACACAGACCTCCATGCACAAATCACGCACTGCTCCATCAAAACATGAAGCAGAGGGAACCTCCCGAGGGATTCTACAATTACAATTTAAATGTAATTTTCCTACTTTTTATCAACAGGTTATTCAATTCTTAATCCTGATGTTATATTCAAGATTAAAAAGGAAGATGAGAAATATTTCACTCAACAATTTGAGTGGGAGGGAAAAGAAAATCCAAATGACTTCAACAGTAAGTAAATGTTTTGGATTTAATGGGCTTTGCATTTTTAGATCACAGGAGATGGGTCAATAACATCAACATTTGGACACTTCCTAATTTAGTATTATCAGAAACCTCGTGAATCCTTGTGAATGTTTTTTCTCATCACAGACCTTCCAATTGTAACATCTGTGTTCTCACTGAGTATTAAGCAAGAGGAAGATCTCCCCTTCATGGAACATCCTGAATCAAAGATGTCTGAACAGACCCTGCCTTCTATAACAGGTAAGTATAGAATTCCTCCTGCACATCTTTCCTAAAGTCAGCTGGAATCATTCAGGAATTCAGCGCTGGTGAGATAAAAGGTTGTCATCTCCTCTTCTCCTCCCTCTGTGTGTTTCCCTACTTTGGACAGGTTAAACTGTCTGTGGAGATGGAGGAGGCACGGATAGAGGTGGGTATCCCAGCGGTGGGATCTGGTCTGCAAAACCCTTTATCCTAGAGTGTCTTGGGGTTGTGAAATCTGTACTGTTGAAAGGGCTGCTGGAGGTGGAGAGTCTTCTGCACTGTTGTGTAGGGACATGACTGATGAACATGGTTCAGTTTGACTTAGTCATGGACATTTTGTGTTGCTGATAGGTTAATACAAATCACAGTATATAATGCAGTTTATGGTAATGATGCCATTCCCAATTCCAAAATGGCGGCTACAACCTCATGCAGGCTGCCATGGGAATTCGCGACTTGTTTATTAATTTTCTAGCAAAATAACTGACTTCATCTCTTAACAGAAAAAATTAAGAACAACTCTACATTTTGTTACATAACAAACTGCCACCCCCAATAATGAAAAACTATAAGTAGACCCTCCGCATCCCTTATCTCTGCCCTTCCGTTCACTCCACTCCCCAAAACTCAGATTGTCCTTCCAACTGGAGGAATCGCCCCACATTTCTTGATATTTGCATTTATTAGATTTTAAGGTAGTCAATCTATATCGTTTGTTTTTGCATGGCCCGTGTATGCCAATGTGAGGCAATCAGCAGTCGAGCTGCTGTAAAAACCAATAGCATTAATGTATCCATAGCTCCTGTTATCCATTCCACTCTCCCACTTAGTAGGGCATTTTCCATAGTACACGCTATATGAGTCTCGAGTAACTGTTGCCCATATGCAGATACCTCCTTCCATAATTTCTGGACACTAGGACATTCCCTTCAGACGTGAGTATATATTCCCCTCTAGCTACACCCTCTCCAACATAAACCATCCCCTTTCCTCATAATGGCTTCCAGTCTAGATGGAGAGTAATGCCATCTCACAACAAGTTTCCATATTCTGCCGTTTGCTCCTATAAAGCCATTTGGGCTTTTTCTGTACCTTGAGTCAATATCAAAAGATCATCTGCAAACAAGGAGACTCTATGTTCCTTACCTCCTATTATAAGTCCTTTAATTTCCCTAAACTTTTGTGCTAGAGGTTCTACTACCAAGGCAAGCAACAGGGGCGACACTGCTACTGTTATCATAGGTGTACACTCTTGATGTGCCTTCCAAAAGATAACACAACTGTGACGAAACACTGGGTTTCTAAGCCTGAAAACTGTATTATTTCATGAAATGTTTTTCTACTAGTTGGCCAGCAGATGGCTCTTGTTTTGAGTTTTAAAGCTGTAGCAGAAAAAAAGGCTTTGTCTTTTCCAGTTTAAGCTTATGGAAAGGCAATCTGCAATCATTGGCCAGATACTTTCAAAGTTGATGCCCTGGGGCTCTGATTAGCCCTGGACTTCAAACTAGACAGGAGGTACTGGATTTTCTTTATTCTCAGGGTGGGGGTACAGAGGAGGAACATCTGTGTCCTGAGATCCTGTTCAATTCTTGTGAACAGTTACATTCCTGAACTCCCCAGGTGCTACCCAGGTAGTAACAAGTGTTAGATAGTTTTAATTGCTTGCTGTACTTTTTCATCTGCTTTTTCAAACATTCACTGTTCATTTTCATGATAATAAACCTATAGTTTATTAGTTCTGCCATCCTGGACTGACTAAGAATCCTGGTTTGTGTTTTTGGGTTTGCTGTCTAGAAATTGTGGAACTCCTGGAGTCAGGGCCGGTCTTAGGCAGAGGCGACCAAGGCGACTGCATAGGGCCCCGCGCCTAAGGGGGCCCCGCGCTCAACTCTGCCTCGCTCGTAACTCCGCTCCGACCTCCGCCTCTGCTCGCCTTAGTCGCCTGAGATGATCCCCATTCCCGCGGCTCGGCCACTCCGCTCCCGTCACCACCGGCGCGGCGCCCACTCCCGGCTTGGGCCCGCTGAGCCCGCCATCAGCTCCCGAGTCCCCGGACCCTGGCGACTAACTGAGCGATGCCAGCGAGCCAGCCCAGGCAGCGACGGCCCCGACGGCGACGACAGACAGTTGCAGCGCGACGGCTCACCTCCAGGCTCCAGTTTCCCGCTCAATGTCCCGCCTTCTGATGTATTTCCTGTTTCCGGATGCGAGGGCGGGAGTCACTGAGCGGGAAAAGCTGGAGCCTGGTTGGAGTTGGTGAGGACGTGAGGTGAGCCATCGTTGCTGACGCCAACAGTTATGCACTTATGCCAAATCGAAATCGGATTCCATGCAGGCAGGAGATCAGGAGAAGTGTCTCTCTCATCTAACGACGCTTACGGACGGTGCAAGGGTTGGAAATGTCTGCCTCCCTGAGAGGAAATTTGGTCCAACAACATTAGTTGCTGGAGAAGCTGAGTAAGTAAGATCTTCTGGCATGGAAGAGGCTGTTTCTAACATATCTGGGTTATTTTCACATAGATCTGCAGATATTTCTCCTGATAAAAATTTGGATGGCAATAGCAGATTTAGCTAAAACACTGCTTCCAGTAACACAGGAAGAAAAGATTACTACGCTAAAATCTGAGAATGGAAATCATGAAGTAGCAAAATCTGATATAAAGTAGGTACAATCAGTTCAAACTATTTAGTAACTGATGTGGCTACTTGCCTCTCAGGTTTGATGGGTTACAGAGTAATAGGGGACTTTGAAAGTACTGGATCTTTTCTTAATATTTTTGCTTTATTCTCCTTTGTTATGAGAATTGGAACTACTAATTGTAGTGGACTTGAACTGAATAATTTCTGGTGAGGGGGGGTTTCATGATAGCATTGTGCTTATTATTTCAATCAGTTTTTTTGTACAAGTTTAGCTTCATTTGTCTTTATTTGAAATTTCATAAATAAAAAAATGTTCTAAAATGGAATAATCTTATCAAGGGGGTGGAGCGGGGGTGGGGGCGGGGCTAGGATGGGGCCCCACCAAATTGGTCTGCATAGGGCCCTGCACTTGCTAAGACCGGCCCTGCCTGGAGTGTGGCCCCCAGTGTCCTAGAAATTACCAGAGAATAATCTGAGAGTGGGAGACTAGCTCAGAGGCAAGCAGGACACAGTCGGTGGGAGGAGGGTGCTAGTATAGAGCACATGCCCAGGTGCAGGCGGGTCCTGAGCAATGTTGGAGACAGACCCTCCAGGTGGCCACAGGGTAACCTCAGGGCGGGCGCTAGGCGTTTGGTTGACAATAACACTTTGTTTTTATAGTCTGTAATACCTCGCAGTTCTATGTGGGTTACATGCGAGACTAGACAAATCAGAAATTACAGCATAACATTATCATGAATTAAAACTAATATGTTCATTTCCTTCCATAATTCTGAAACAAATCTGTTTTGAACTTGATGCCTGAACTATCCAGGAAGAAATTTCCTTGTCTATTTTAGCAGTCTGATACGAAACCAAAGGGTCTATACACATAGGCGGTCGGTGGCCCAACTGTTTGGGGAGGCTAAAGGGGGCGGGGTTAGGAGTGGGGCCAGGGGTGGAGCTTAAATCCATAATTGTCTGATAACACACAGAAAAAAAAAATAAAAAAGTCACAATTAATACCTTTTATTAAATTTAGATATTAGATATGTATCATATGTCAAAGAAATAAAGTGGTTGCTCAAAGCATATACTAAACCAATCGCTCAACTGCAAAACACTATGCACAACTTTGTGCAAAAACACACTCAGAACCTTACTGTACCATAAATATTACACTGGGCAGAACCTAATACACCAATATACCACCCAAAACGGAAATGCAGACTGTCAACCAATATGAAACAAGGGATCATATCACAATTCTCATGTAGAGCCACAAAACATCCTAATTAATGTTTAATGTGGGATAAGATGCCATAAATAAGTAAATAAATATAAACTTTTAATGTTGAGCACCTGATTCTCAAAGTGGACATATTCCAAACACTATAATGAAAATAAAATGATCTTTTCTACCTTTGTTGTCTGGTGACTTTGTTTTTCTGATCATGCTGGCCCAGTATCCGATTCTGCTGCTATCTGTCCTCTTAACTCCGTTTCCAGGGCTTCCTTTCCATTTATTTCTTTACTTTCCGCCTGTCTTCTTCATTTCTTGTCATACATCCGTAAGTAAAAGCTGGGTCCTCCACAGACTTGACTGTCCAGTGGATCCAGCTTCTGCCTATTTTCTCCATCCATGTGCAGTTTTTCTCCTCTCTTCCTTTTCCCTCATCTCATCTCCTTCTTCTCTCTTCCCTCCACTCCCCTCTATGTCCAGCAATTTCTCCTCTCTCCCTGGGCCCACCCCTCCCATCCATGTCCATCCATGCTCCTCTCTCCCCTGCCCCCTCCATTCACCCATATCCAGCAATTCCCCTCTCTTCCCTGGGCCCTGCCCTCCCATCCATGCTCCTCTCTCCCCTGCCCCCTCCATTCATCTATATCCAGCAATTCCCCTCTCTCCCTGAGCCCTGCCCTCCCATCCATGCTCCTCTCTCCCCTGCCCCCTCCATTCACCCATATCCAGCAATTCCCCTCTCTCCTTGAGCCTGCCCTGCCCTCCATCCATGTTCATCCATGCTCCCCTCTCCCCTGCCCCCCTCCATTCACCCATATGCAGCAATTCCCCTCTCTCCCTGGGCCCTGCCCTCCCATCATGCTCCTCTCTCCCCTGCCCCCCCCTCCATTCACCCATATCCAGCAATTCCCCTCTCTCCTTGAGCCCTGCCTGCCCTCCCATCCATGTTCATCCATGCTCCTCTCTCCCCTGCCCCCTCCATTCATCTATATCCAGCAATTCCCCTCTCTCCCTGAGCCCTGCCCTCCCATCCATGCTCCTCTCTCCCCTGCCCCCTCCATTCACCCATATCCAGCAATTCCCCTCTCTCCTTGAGCCCTGCTCTGCCCTCCCATCCATGTTCATCCATGCTCCCCTCTCCCCTGCCCCCTCCATTCATCCATATCCAGCAATTCCCCTCTCCCTGAGCCCTGCCCTCCCATCCATGCTCCTCTCTCCCCTGCCCCCCTCCATTCACCCATATGATGTCAGAAGAAGGCGGGACACTGAGCGAAGGGAAGCGCTTTCACTGACGCTGCGCTGCCGGACTTGGAGGTAAAATTTAAAAGAAAAAAAAAGGAAAGGGATCTTAGGGGAGAGAAGAGGGAGGGCAGTTGGGACATGGGAGCGGGAGGGCGAGGTAAGCATGGCGTGGCGGCGCCCTCCAGAGGTCAGGGCCCCCCTGCCCTGCTTACCATGTTGTTGGGCCGGCCCTGGGTGCAAGACTCGTGCGGGAGGGCAAGCCTCTTATACGGGGCGCCTATGTCTATACACCTCTTTTGTGTTTCACCCTTCATAGATGGAAAATACTCTTCTACCATCTGCTGCTTGCCTTCCAGTAATAAATCCTACCTGATCAGGGTTAATTATAGTGGGCCGTGAGGGAGGGAGTGACATAGAGGCAGAAAACACTCCCTCACTAGGATGTATCCTATCCGGCTCCGTAGCTTTTTCCACTTTCAGGTTTTGGAGCTGTTTATAAACGCTTTCTTCTACGAACGGCGCCGTATCCACTCCATTCTCAGATATTCCCTCCTCAACCAACTATGATCCCTTCTCCAGAATTTTCTTCCGTGAACACTGAAGCAAAGTATTTGTTTAGCACATTCACTTTATCCTCATCACTCTCCACATAGCTATTCTCAGCGTCTTTCAGTCTTGCAATTCCGTTCCCCAATAGCTGTATTTCCTTCTTCGCTTCTTTAAGTTAATCCGATAATCTTTTCCGTGATCCTCTCGTTGTGTTCTTTTGTATTTCTTGAGCAAGTCTCTTTTTGCTCTTATTTTTTCAGCTACTTCTTTGGAGAACCACATAGGCTTCCCGTTTCTCTTGTTTTTGTTTACTTTCCTTGTGTAAAGATCGGTTGCCCTATTTATAGCAGTTTTCAGCTTGGACCACTGCACTTCCGCTTCACCTATCCTGACCCATGCCATCAGCTCCTTCTTC
>NW_021963776.1:0-54176 GCF_901765095.1 Microcaecilia unicolor | reverse complement strand
CCTCACTGGTCTCTCCCCTCTCAACAGCATGCAAACAGCTGTCTCCCACGCACATGGCTTGCTCCCTCCTCTCCCCTTCTATCTCAACTTATTACCCCCTCCCAAAACCAGCTGCTGATTTATCAGAAACAGAGTTTGAATGACATGGGACACCATAGAGCTCTACAATTCACATTCTGTATTCAGTGCCAGGAGGATGTGGTCTGATATTCAGCTTCATCTCTGCTTGTGATAATCAGTGTTGGATTGGGGGTGGCATATAGTGCTGAGGGGGATGGATGGCAGTGAATGAGAGAGCAGGCAGGCAAGCCAGGGGCATATGTATGTGTACACCAGGGATGCCAAAAGGGGAGGGGAGGAGAGGAGCAAGAGTGCAAATCCTTATTGCCTCCTAGTCTGTGTGTTCTGCAGTGCACAGTAGTGCGAACTTCCCCAGGAGTAAACTGGAAATTTATTGGGGCTTTTTGTAAACTGTTGCCTTGTTAAGTGATATGGTCCTATTTCTTTTTGAGATTGTGTTGTACAGAAGGGAAAAATGTAAGGCTTATAAAGCCTCGTCCATTGGCTTTCAGTAAAAGGAATTCAAATAGGTAACTTTAAAACACTTACACAGCACAAAGCATAAAAAAAAACTAAACTATTTATACTGGGTCTAGTTCCGCTGTCACAAAATTAAGCATGAGATGAAACTTGAAAGCTCTATGTAAAAATTTGAAGAAAGGTAAGTAATTTCCTAGAAGTAGTGAACATTTTTTTTTTTACACCTGTATGTGTTTAATTTGACCGTACAGGTTTTGAAGACCGCAGCAGTAGCATGTATTACATTAAATCAGAACTATAGCTGAGTTATTCCCTTTTGAAATCTTTAACCAGTCATGGGAAAACCTTGGCTTTTGTTGTTGTGAAAGGGAAAAGGTTACTGGTTACATTGCTTCATGTGGATTACAGTATGTTGACTGTGTTTTTATTTTTTATAAATAGCCTTTGTTTTTCACTAAAACCTCCTGCATGTTAAGTGATGGACCCATAAATGGTGCTTTACAACATCAATCCAAGCTTCGATGTAAGTACTTAATATTGGTTACTACTGCAAAACAGTTGACTGTTTCAAAAAGCAAAACAAAAACAGGTTCAGAGAAAGTATGACAGTGTTTGGTTTCATTTTTCTGTAATCCATCAGCAAAAAGCTGGGTGGCAATACTGGAAACACTGAGCAATTTGATGGTTAGTGGAAAACTAGGTTATCTAAAGTATTTTTTTACTCTAATTTGTTCAGTCTGAACTTTCTTAACCTTATAAAGTTGAAACAATTTTCACTGCCCTGAATGACATTGACCCACGCACCCAAAGCCAAAAGCGTCAGCCTAGGTGTGCCATGACCTATATGGTAGCTGTGGCCATAGGTTGCTTTTGAGTTTGATGGGGGAATATAAAGAGAGCTTGCAAAAAGCCTAGTTTAGTTTTCTAGTTTTCAGCAATTTCAGTAAAAGTGTAAGATACATGGACCAGTATTCCAGGTGTGATTCTTCTATCTTCAGTCACAATATTAGCTTAATCTGTAAAACTGTATGGTTTTACCTGGGCATTTCAGCAACTTGTTCCTTAAGTGTTCTTTAAGTATAGGTGTGATATTTTTGTTTTTCCATTCTCTAACTAGCAGGATTGAATCAGGCACAGGAGGGCAATAGCTGGAACCAGGATGGAACAGCTCTTCCTGAGCTGAAAACTAGAGTAACGTTGTACGCACACATGCAGTGGTCCCTTCATTCAAACACATGTGAAAACAAAGCTCCCAGAAATTTTACAGACTTCCCATGCCATGGAGATTATGCTGGCACAAGAGGATGACAGTAGTGTTCCCTTATATCGTTAACAGATTTTGAATTACAAGAAACTCCTTCCTTTCAGATTGTTCTGAAAGATTTTCCCAATCAGTCCCAAGCACTTGACTCTTCCCTTGACAGGGATGATATTAACTGGTATCTGGCCTGATTTATATTCTCCTCTTATGAGAAACTGAACCAGGAGGCTGAGCCCAGAGTTGATGTCTTTCAGCCTGTTGAAGTTTTATCAAGGCTCCCAAGTCCAGTAGCTGTTTCAGGCCACAGACTAATTTAGATGTAATGCTCACTTGTGGCAGGCTCCTATACCTAAAAAAAGTTTTATATTTTGATCAACTGTGCAAAAGGGCAGTGATGACGCTAAATACTGTGCCAGGGAAAGGACCAGAAACTCCTGGCCCATTTGGGGAAAAAATTTCTTTCATAACTTTATGCTGAAAGAATTTCATTTTACCGCTTACAGAGAATTGAGTATATGCATACTTGCTCAGAAGGTTCAAAAAATACTTAGGACCTTTTTCAGCACAGACCCAGTTTGACCTTAATTTGGTTCTTTTAGAGGCTGAATTTACCTTATTTTCTTCATATGATTCTTTTGACATTGCCTCACAAGGTTCTTCCTGTGCCAAGAGACTAGTGTGGTTGACTTTTGGACCTAAAAGACGTTCATCTCAAGTTCATGATGCCCCTTTTACAGGTGCAAACCTGTTGGGGGATAGGTTATAGAAACAGTTGACACCCTTAAAAATCCACTTCAGTTGTCGGGGGTAGTGCCAGAGCCTATATAATCCTCTAAATGTACAATACCACTCAGTATGGAAGGTTTTCTTTTGTGAAAAAAGGAGTTTCCTTTGCTTTGCCAGTGCTAAATCTGAATCCTACCCTACCTGTGTAAGGACAGGTTCAATTCTTTCTTGAAGAATGGCTCTGTGAAGATCAGTCAAGTGGAGCTTAACCTTTGTAGTTTCTTGTTCTGACTTCTTTAAGATAAGAGTCAAAGGCTTTATTTGGGATAGTTTTTCATTCCAAAGAAGTGGGAAGAATGTAACTTTACTATAAACGCTGGCCATTTCTATTTTTCCCTGAAACAAACATTCAAAAGGAAAAGTTTTTTTTTTTTTTACTACTATTTTCTATTTAACCGAAGAGTATTGGCTATATTTGGTGGATCAGGAGACTACTAAATAACGTTCCTGAGAATGAAGTGAACATGGGGCAGATAAGGAGGTCAGCTGGTATTTGTGTACATCTGAAGGGCAGACCTAGTAAATTATTCTGAGATTTTTACACCCCTTGCTGATCAGTTAACAGGGGAGTGGCATAATCACATTAAATGTGATAAGAATTTTGACAGTATTTTGAATGAGTTGCAGTTTTTTAAGAGATGATCTGTTCCAATCATTGCACATGGCATGCCAAAAATTTCTTTGGAGTATGGAGTAAACAATTTTTGGTCTTTTGGTCAAACTGTTTTTGGAAACCAATTTGAGTGTAAGGCAAAATAAAAAAACAAACAAAAAGAACTTTTGTGACTGATGCAAGCTGAGAATCAAATGTAAGCGATGAAATCAGATGAATAGACAAGGTACTCAGTTATATAATTGGAAAGATCTACAATAGTTTAGAGAAGGAAGAGGCAATTTCCTTGAGAGCCAAATAGTTTATTTTAGTATAGTTGTTTGAGGTTGTTGTTGTTTTTTTTTTTTTAGTGTGTAAGGCACTGCACCACAGCACCTAGACAAGTGTTTTCAACACAGAATAATCCCACTCTTTGGATGATATCTCCTTAATTACAGTCTCTAAAACCAAAACTTTTGAGTTAATGGTGCTAGTGGACCTATGAAAAGGTTAAACAAAACCTGTTTGAATCTGGACTCTTGGCCTTGGGGCTTGCCACAAAAGACAGCTCTGGCTCTTGGGTTTCTTGGACAGGTTCTAACTTTGAAAATCTAATTACTTAAAAAGTAAATAAATCAGTCAGTCAAGTGTAGTCCAACCACTATTGAGAAATAAGAAACAAGGTGGCCATGTTCTGTCAGATCAAAAGATGCCCTGATGTCAAGTGCAATCAGACAAAAAGTGGGAACAGGATCATGCTCTTTGAAATAGACCAAGCATTCTTGATATGGTACCATGTTTCAGAAGTCTCAACAATTGCAGATATTTTCGGTGATGTAGCTTTAAAATATGAGCATAACTGGTCTTTATAAAGACTGTTAGTGGATTGAAAGACGTGTTGCTTACGGACGCCACTGAAGTCTGTGTCGGAGCTTATAGTTTTCCTGTCACCGAGCAGGTAGGAATTTCACTTCATAACCTGTCAGTGCTGATCTAGTGCTTGATTCTTAGCAAAAGCCTGACTGCCTTGGAGGAAGGGCCTGGGTTTTTTTCCCCCCCCCAAGATGGTTGGCTAGGTGACTGAAGAATATTTGCTCTAGGATTTTGCAAATAAGTGGTGAATTTGAGACAGGGCAGAAGAAAATGGATTAAAGATTAGGATGAATGATCACTTGCTTCCAGGCGAAAGGGTATTTAGCAAGTGAATATAGAAGGAAATAGGCCAAGCAATGGATTTTTGACTCATTGTGTAGGGATGGGATCAGAAGGGCAGGTAGCAGGCTTCATAAAGGCCACCACTTTCTCTATGCTGAACAAGGTTAAAGAGTAGTCCAGGATCCTAGATGAACCCCAGCAGAAGAATTATATAGGGAAACAGACTTCTAAATCAGTGGAATTTGGAAATTCTGAGCTAGGGTTAGAAAATTTGAAAAGGTGGTAAAATCCATTTGTAGAGTATAATATGGGCTGCTGATTTGCTAGTGTGTGTGTGTGTGTGGGGGGGGGGGGGGGGGGGGGGTGACAGGATTCAAACAAAGCTACTGCTACACTTAGCTTATTTGGTTGACTTTCATGGTACATATCAGCTGCATATATTATGTCTGTAAGCAGCCCAAACATTCTGTCAGTGGCTAGAATGGTATTCTTTACAGAAAAGTCAGTTAGAAGTCTGTATGCCATTTTCTTTCTGGATACTGTGGCTTGCTCTGTTAGCAGGTACATGCCATTTTCTTTCTGGATACTGGGCTGCTCTGTTAGCAGGTACATGGCCTTGGTGATACTTGAGCAATCTGCACATATGAACCATTCAAGCCTGGCAGATACATGGGTTGCTCTTTAGTAGTGGGACAATTTTCTCAGATAAAGACAAAGCCTGAGCTTAGCAGTTAAACCCTTGTTTGCCTGATTCAGTCGTGCTTGTTGCTGGGAAAAGCAAAGTTATTCACTCTAGATGACAGGATTAATCAAGCACACAATCCATTCCTCTCACAAGCTGATGCAGTGTTAGGCCAAGGCCCACCTCATTCTGCTGCCGATACTTTAAAGTAAAGGAGACTTTGGAGCCCAGAGAACTGTTTTGTCCTGATGCCATTTGTCACTCACTTGTGAAACTAATATCTAAGCAACTGTTTGTAGAGGTGAGATACATCAGTACATACATGGGCAACTTCTGTATTTTACTGTTCTAAGGCAAGAAGTCTAGGTCATGGTATTCAGGAATTTGGACCCTCTTGGCCAATAAATGCTGATCTCATATAGTTCAGAAAAGCCTAACCATCAAAACAAAAGGGTCACATTTTTATACCAGAAGTCCTGGGAAAAATATTTGAAAAGAAGTGATAAGGATACCTTGGATAATTATAATTATACAAACTGTTTCTTACATTATTTTGTATCCTAGTATGTATGTGACCCCTTTTCTGATGTGAGGAGGTATAAGACAGACTATCTGAAGTAAAATTTTCATAAATTGCATAGTTACATTGAAAATAGTTACAGTAGCTACTGTTGAGCCACTGGAAAAAATGTGCAGACAGTTAACATAAATGGTTGCTTTGATATAGGAAATTCTGACACAGTTGTGGGTGGGTATGTAATATTTTTATTAATATGATACTACATGAGAAATTCAAGTTGTTTGCAGTAGCCTATTTTTCTAACTGGTACTTTGGGCAGTGAGGAATCAAGTGTTTGCAACTGCCACCCCCTGCGAGACAGTGTTCTATCAATCCCCATATATAATGCACTGTTTTCTGTTAATGACAAATTAAAACAGGGCAATGTCATATGATGGGGTAAAGCTGTAAACATTAAACCACCTTGATACTAGTCAATGGATATTTACCATTTCTGAATATAACTTTCCCTAGTGCTGTTAGGAGTAAGCCATTTTGGAGTAAGAATAGAAGTTGTGACACTAAAACTTGACCAGGCCCTGTTCCCTAAGGCTTTATTCCCATTCGACTAATGTTAAAATGAAGTTACAGGTTCACAAGAAGCTAATGAATTTGCTATCTGTCTATTTTCAAATATTACATACTACAGAAAATCTTTCCAAACAGACTGTTACCATCTACATAATATGAGGCCAGGTTTGAGGAAGAACAAATTATTCCACTAGTGGTGATAGCTTCCCTCTGGATAACTTATGTTCAGTTTAATTCTTCCAAACAACAGGCTTAAACTAAGGGTGTCAGCACAGTGACCATATTACTCAGCACAGCTATCTATATGAATAAACGGCACTGCATATTTGTATTAATCTAAGCACAGGCTCCAAATCCTATGCGGTGTGTCAATGGTGAGAAAAAGCTTACTAAATTAGGCTTTGTGTTCATTGGTTCGGGAGGGAAAACAAAAATAATATTTAGTTTTAAAATGGTGTGGGGGCCCTTTTACTGAAGTGTATTAAGCACTTACATGGGGATTCTATATATGGTGCCTCGATTTGCATTCTAAAACTACGTGCGTAACTTAATTGGCTGAACAAGCCAATCAGCGTTTTTTAACAGCACTTAACAAGCACTAATGAGCACTAAATTGCAAGTTATGCGCATAACTCAGTAAGCACATTCTATAATGAACTGCGCCTAAATGGTGACACGCGCAGTTCAAAAGGGGCATGGTTACGTGTGTAGTTATAGAATAAAGCCAAGCCTGCCTGCATCTACGCCAGGTTGTCGTTGGTGTAAATGGGTGTGTACAGATTTAGGCGTGGTGATATCGACTAAGCATATTTCTATATACTGTGCATGAATCTTATAGAATACGCTTAAGCGAAACTGAGGTCAGTGTGGAGTTTTTAGGCGCCATATACAGAATCTGGCCCTGAATGTGCACATTAATGTGTTAAGTGCTTCTGCAGAAGTGCACCAAATGTTAAGGGTGCTGGCATGATGATTAGCCTACGGTTATTTGCAAGTTACCTGCATTTTGTGTTTGGGGGCCGGAACTAAGAGTCAGACAGAGAAGGGGTGTAGACTGCATACTACGTTACACCTTGTATTTTATCGAAAACTTACTGCAGTTTTTAATAAGACATTCCCCCCCCACACACACACTTGTATACCTGGCTTGGATTTAAAAGTGAGAAGCCAGGCTCAGACAATATTATTGGTGTTTTAAAAATGAACAGCTGTTCCATGCACATGACACTTTTTGGCTTGAGATTTTTCATACTGAAGTACTGTGTTTTCATACTGTGAGTCAAACCAAATGTGGGTACTTGAAAGTGATATGAAAATGTACTTAAGAATTGTCAAACTTTCCTTGTACGTGTAATATCTGTGTGTTTACTGATACTTTGAGTTAATTACGCATGAATTTGTTTTCTGGTCTTCATCTACTTTGGGATAGTAACTGGCCAGTCCACTTTGTTATGGAACCTGGGCCGTCTCTGTCTCTCAGAAGCTGGATGAGGGCCATGTTAATTCTACAGCATACCCACATTAATGGGCAGGAGCTTTGGACCAGAATCTTAGGCACCAAAGCACAGTGCTGCTTAATGATACATTTGGCTGGTAGATAGTAGCTGAGTGAGTTTTGTATCGGCTTCCTATTTCTATTAACACTGAAGAGAATGAAGCTTCTGTGCAGTACTGTTAACTACTGTACACAAACCTTTATTAAAAAAAAATTATACCAGATGCACGATGATGTCTAAAGTGCATTAGCCCACATTAATCCTAGTAAAAGCTCGGCAGCTTGCTACTGTTATGGTGCTAACTGGTTACACACACAAGCTCTGGTCTTTTCCCTGTAGAACCTTAGACACATGCTAGGTCAGTGACCCCTGATTTATGACAAACTCATTGCATAGACCCCATATTCTGCCTGTGATGTGACCTTGGTTCGCTTTCATTGAGCGCTGTATACTCACCATTCAAGCAAATTGTAATGTACAGGAGCCAGTAGAAAAGTAATTAGAGAAGGATTTTCTTTTTTTCAATAAGGAAAATACATACACCTTACTGAAGCACAACAGCTGGAGTTTGTTAAAGATTTATAATGGCTAAGCTAATGTCATCAGGCCATGTGGCTTGAAACTTCACATAGTTGCACATGAAGGCTAGTTAACATTAACACCTCTCTGGTTTCTTCAGCTGCCCGATTTGAAGTTTCAGTGAGGCTAAAAGATAGTGCAAGATGCTGTCTTCTAGATATACTGGGAAAGGCAGCTTTATCATTCTTCATTGTATGTTAATAATATAGCAAAATATATTGCTGCATAGACCATATGTCTGAAATCATAGTTTCATGTTTTTGCAGCCTATTTATAAAAACAAGCTAAGTCCTTTGTGTGCCAAAGCAGCTTTACCACAGAAGAGGAAGATACATAATACTGCTCCTGATAACATTTTGAGTTTCATGTAGTGCAGCTGTGAACATCTTTACTAGCATTGTGCACTTTAAAAAAACAAACAACCATTTTTGTTTTCTAATTGTTGTTTAAAGTGATGATAAACCAGGGCTTTTGCCTGTAGGATTAAAATAGAAACTTAAATTCTTGAGCCACAAGACCTGAATGCACAGGGGTAAACTTCTGTAGAATACAGTTACTGGAAAGAGATTCTTCTATTTGTAAATGTCCTGGGAACCATTTTATAGGAGTGTCACTACTTTCTGTGTGTGACATAAAAGTTATTGTACTTTGAATTATGTATGTAAATTTAAATGATCTGTTTGTATCCTCCATTAGCACTATCCTAGATAATATTTTCACAACATACTGTGAAGCTGTGAAACCAGTGGCGTAGCCACAGGGGGGCTTGCCACCCCCACCCTCAATTGGGTTCAGGCCCCCTAAAGTCTGCTGGTTTTGCTGCCCTGCTTCTCCCTCCCTCAAGTGCATGCTTGGGTTTAATGAAATTGAGCATGAGTGAGCTTTGTGCATGGTTAATTTCACTAAAACTGTTGCATGTGTGCCGGATGTGGGAAGCAGGGCAGGCAGCGCCATGCCAAATATCACTACAGGAAGGCTTCTGCTGGTGGGGCCTGGCGACCCCCCGCCCAGGCCAAGTATGTGGGGTTGCAGCAGGGGCGGAGAGGTGGGGCAAAATGTGCCCCTCACCTCCCCAAAATCAAGGTCTGGCTACGCCTCTATGTGAAACTAAAGATCCATTTTTATGAACTTGAATTTGAACACATACTAGTCTTAAGAAAATACTTTAAAAATCTGTAAACCTAATCTGCCCTGGTACAACATAATGATTCTAAACATATGTAATGCATTTATGATGATGTTCACTCTGTAAATGTAACAATTTTGTATTTAAATGGTTGGTATTTATTTTTCCCTGTTGTGACAAATATATATAATGTGCCATAATAAATGTACAGATTGCATGGTTTATGATATGGTTTGGAAATGGAGGAATTCTTATGCAATAAGATCATAGCAAGCATAAAGTGAAATATTCAAACTTTACTTGTCAGTTACAGAGGCTCCATCTCCATACAAAATGCTTTTAAGACATTGTCAATTGCACATTCAATCCCAACACACACAGAAGATTTTGGAAACAAAGTGGGGTCTTCTCTATAACTTTCTTCTCATCCAGTCTAAGAGCTGCAGAAGACAAAAAAATAAAGGTTTTTGAAATGGTGGTCTTGCTGGATGATGAGAGCATGTCTGCAAAGCCTCTGCAAGTAAATGCACACAGGGCAGAAATCAGATGGGTAAGAGCACCTGTGTTGCTGGCATAAAAACAGTAAAGATCTTCCATCGAAATTTAACTTATCCACCCCCTTCCTCCACCTCCCTACAGCAATTACTCCTTACATGGCAGGTGGACTCATAGCAATAGTAGTATGGGTCAGATGATTTTGTACCCAAGCAGTGTGAGCAGGGGGGAAGGGACATCTGCTCCCATCCCAGACCACTAGACTACCAGGATGACACCCCCCCCCCCCCCCAAAGTAAGTTCAGAGGGGGATTTCTTTGGCAGACTACTAGTGTGTGGGGGGGAGACACTATCAGTGTGGTGGACATGTTTTATCAACATGTTATCTGGCTGCTGGTAGCACAGCTGTACTTAATACCACCTCTTGAAGTGGCATTAAGTACAGCTGCACTTAGCAGTTGTGATGGCTAGCACATAGACCAGTTCTCCACTAGCTGCCAGTCCTCTGCCTTGCCCATGTGCTGCTCTCTTACCTGTGTTAAGCAGCTAGGGCAAGTATTTTTTTTTTAAACCATATATTTTACCATGCTGGTTAAGAAGCAGTAACAGCTGCTGTTGTAAAACCTAGGCTAGCTGCTTACACGGCTTACTAAACCTGCTTAAAAACAAATGTTGATGCTATGCATCTAATTACCACTAGAAAAGTGCCATACTAATCAAGAAGAAATAGCCAGCCTTTGATGGTTTGTGGAAGACAAGCAGGATACAATGTTAGTAGGTCTCTGGTTGTCTTTTAACACAAAAAAGGGAAAAGTGAATTCTCCAAGGACAAGCAGGACATTGTGTCTTACATCTGGGTGCCATCATCTGATGGAGCCCAGTGTGTAACGTTGCCCACTGTAATATCTCTTTAAGATGCTTTTCGCAGTATCATACTGCAAATGTGCATGTGCCTTCCCACCCAGGGAAGGCACATGCAGGGAGGCTGCATTTATTGCACTCAATGTAAACTCGCTTCATTTTAGTGCCTTCCTTTGTGGGATTCTTTTGTTTTCCCCTCATATTTTTGTTTCCCTTACCCTTTTAATACACCTATAGAGAGAGTTATTGGCTCCAGAAGCCCTCTTAAACCTGAGCTTCTTCCAGGGATACATTGAGTGATGCTGTCAGGTGAGTTTCCTTTTTTCCTCACCATTGAGCCATTGGATTTAGCATTGACAGTTTTTCCCTTCATGCCCCAGAAATTTCCCAGTGGCTTTAAACACACTTCTCGGTGCAACAGGGTCATCTCAGGGACTGATCCCCATACTTGGTGCGTTTGATGTCTGGGATCAGACCATGACACACCTAATTGTATTCTCTGTTTGCATATGCAGAAAAGTAGAGAGGCTGAGTGTGAGAAACTTTTTCATGCTAAGCCCAGTCCACTTGACATCTGTCCTCATGGCTGCTACAGCTCCATCTGACACTGGAAATACAGTGGCATTGAGGAGGTCTCCACCTGCCTTGACATTGGACATTACGGCAGGACCCTAGGACCAGTCAACATCTGACCCAACACAGGAGGCATGTAGATTCTACAACCTCTTTGTTGGAACCGAGGGATCCTGATGCCAAGCATCACCATTAGTCCCCTTCAGGGCATCAGCATTGCTGGCACCGGAGAAGCGTCGGTGCAAAGAGGACTGCTCCCCTTCTGTTGTGGTGCTGACATGGGAGACTACATGCAGCTAAGACTCAGCCTGTGAATCTGCCAATGCCAAATCGAAAGCAATCTCTGTCCTAGCATTGGCCCAGTCTTTACCAACGCATGCCCTTGAAGAACGGATCCAGGCCATGCTTAAGGAGCACCTTAATGTTTCAAGATAGGTTGTTCGGGGGAAAGTCTCATACAGTCACGGGTTAATCTCTTATCACTCATAAGGTGTACCCCTATTTCTCCGAGGACAAGCAGGCTGCTTGTTCTCACTGATGGGTGACGTCCACGGCAGCCCCTCCAATCGGAAACTTCACTAGCAAAGTCCTTTGCTAGCCCTCGCGCGCCCGCGCGCACCGCGCATGCGCGGCCGTCTTCCCGCCCGAAACCGGCTCGAGCCGGCCAGTCTTCTTTTGTCCGCACTCGGTACGGTCGTGTTTTCGCCGTGTCGAGCCCCGGAAAGTCGACCTCGCGCGTCCAATTTGTTTTGAACGTGTTTTTTTTTTCCTTCGGGAAAGCTTTGTCCTAGTCGGGAAGTGCTCCGGAAACCCCTCGCCGGGTTTCGTGTAAATCCTCCCCGTACTTCTAGCTTTTTTTGCCCCGGTAAGTTTTCTTTCGTCGTCGGGGTAGGCCTCTTTTCGGCCTCGGTCGAGATTTTTTTCTCCCTCTAAATTTTGGTGCTCCAAATTTCGCCATTTCGGCTTTTGATTTCGCCGACGTGATTTTTCCGCCCATGACATCGAAGCCTTCCAGCGGCTTCAAGAAGTGCACCCAGTGCGCCCGGGTTATCTCGCTCACTGATCGACACTCGTCGTGTCTTCAGTGTCTGGGGGCCGAGCACCGCCCTCAGAACTGTAGTCTGTGTTCCCTGCTTCAAAGGCGGACTCAGGTAGCGAGACTAGCCCAGTGGAACGTGTTGTTCTCGGGCTCTTCGTCGGCATCGGCACCGGGATCTTCGAGTGCATCGACGTCGTCAGCGTCCAGACCATCTTCCTCGGCCGCCCCTGCATCGAGTGCATCGAGGGCATCGGGCCTCTGCATCGGCGCCGAGACATCGGATAGCTGCATCGACGTCGGTGGTACCAGGACCTCGTCTGCTGATGTCGTCGGACGGTGGTGCATCGGGTGGAGTGCAGGTGAGGGCTGTCCATTCCCCTGCTGGTGGCGGTGAGCCCTCGGGTGGGTCTCCTCCTACCCCGAGGGCTCCTGCGGTACAGCCCCCCCCGAGATCGACCTTCTTCAGTCTCGGCCCCGAGGAAGCGACGGATGGATTCGACGTCCTCCTCGTCGGGGCCGGGGAGCTCCGGTGACATGCTTCGGAAGAAATCGAAGAAGCATCGACACCGGTCTCCTCCCCGTGTCGGCACCGAGAGCTCTGGGTCGCCGAGGGATTCGGCACCCAGCAGGCATCGGCACCGAGAGGACCGCTCACCCTCTGTTCAGGAGGTGTCGATGCGCTCCGCTCTGGACAGCCCGGAACAGCCTCCACGCCCGGAACAGGTTCTGACGTCGACGCCTGCATCGACCTCTCAGCCTTTCTCCGCAGCCACTCTAAACGAGAGCCTCCGGGCCGTTCTCCCAGAGATTCTGGGAGAGCTGTTGCGCCCTACCCCTCCGGTACCGGCGGTGCTTGCGCCTCCGGTACCGTCGAGCGTGGCGCCGGCTGGCCCATCGCCCGGGTTGAGGTCCCCGACGTCGGTACCAGCGTGCGGTGCCGACCGCGGCCACCTCCCAGGAAGGCTCCCCGACTACGTCGGCGGAGGGAGCTTCGCCGATGCGGGCCAGGGAGTCTACCTCTCGACGCCCCCATCGTGGACGTGGCTCCACAGAGTCGAGCAGGGCGAGGTTGCAGACACAGGTCCGTGAACTTGTGTCTGACACCGAGGGTGAGGCCTCGTGGGAGGAAGAGGAAGATCCCAGATATTTCTCTGACGAGGAGTCTGAGGGTCTTCCGTCTGATCCCACTCCCTCTCCTGAGAGACAGCTTTCTCCTCCCGAGAGTCTGTCTTTTGCCTCCTTTGTCCGGGAGATGTCTACGGCCATCCCCTTCCCGGTGGTTGTGGAGGACGAGCCCAGGCCTGAAATGTTTGAGCTCCTGGACTATCCTTCTCCACCTAAGGAAGCGTCCACTGTTCCCTTGCACCATGTCCTGAAAAAGACATTGCTTGCGAACTGGACCAAGCCATTAAGTAATCCCCACATCCCCAAGAAGATTGAGTCCCAGTACCGGATCCATGGGGACCCAGAGCTGATGCGCACGCAGTTGCCTCATGATTCTGGAGTTGTGGATCTGGCCCTAAAGAAGGCTAAGAGTTCTAGGGAACATGCTTCGGCGCCCCCGGGCAAAGACGCTAGAACCTTAGACTCCTTTGGGAGGAAGGCCTACCATTCCTCTATGCTCGTGTCCAAGATCCAGTCTTACCAGCTCTACACGAGCATCCACATGCGGAACAATGTGCGGCAGTTGGCGGGCTTGGTTGATGCTCTTCCCCCCGAGCAAGCCAAGCCTTTTCAGGAGGTGGTCAGGCAGCTGAAGGCGTGCAGAAAATTCCTGGCCAGAGGAGTTTGACACTTTTGATGTTGCGTCCAGGGCCGCTGCTCAAGGTGTGGTGATGCGCAGGCTCTCATGGCTGCGTGCCGCCGACATGGAGAATAGACTCCAGCAGCGGATTGCGGACTCGCCTTGCCGTGCGGACAACATTTTTGGCGAAAAAGTCGAACAGGTGGTAGAGTCTCTCCACCAGCGGGACACCGCATTCGACAAGTTCGCCCGCCGGCAGCCTTCAGCTTCTACCTCTACAGGTAGACGATTTTTCGGGGGAAGGAAGACTGTTCCCTATACTTCTGGCAAGCGTAGGTACAATCCTCCTTCCCGACAGCCTGTGGCCCAGGCTAAGCCCCAGCGCGCTCGCTCTCGTCAGCAGCGTGCGCCTCAGCAAGGCCCCGCGGCTCCCCAGCAAAAGCAAGGGGCGAGCTTTTGACTGGCTCCAGCAGAGCATAGCCGACATCCAAGTGTCCGTGCCGGGCGACCTGCCAGTCGGGGGGAGGTTGAAAGCTTTTCACCAAAGGTGGCCTCTCATAACCTCCGATCAGTGGGTTCTGCAAATAGTCCGGCAGGGATACACCCTCAATTTGGCCTCAAAACCTCCAAATTGTCCACCGGGAGCTCAATCTTACAGCTTCCAGCACAAGAAGGTACTTGCAGAGGAACTCTCCGCCCTTCTCAGCGCCAATGCGGTCGAGCCCGTGCCATCCGGGCAAGAAGGGCTGGGATTCTATTCCAGGTACTTCCTTGTGGAAAAGAAAACAGGGGGGATGCGTCCCATCCTAGACCTAAGGGCCCTGAACAAATATCTCGTAAAAGAAAAGTTCAGGATGCTTTCCCTGGGCACCCTTCTCCCCATGATTCAGCAAAACGATTGGCTATGCTCTCTGGACTTGAAGGATGCCTACACACACATCCCGATACTGCCAGCTCACAGACAGTATCTGCGATTTCAGCTGGGCACACGCCACTTCCAGTACTGTGTGCTACCCTTTGGGCTCGCCTCTGCGCCCAGGGTGTTCACAAAGTGCCTAGCTGTGGTAGCAGCGGCGCTTCGCAGGCTGGGGGTGCACGTGTTCCCATATCTCGACGATTGGCTGGTGAAGAACACATCCGAGGCAGGAGCCCTGCAGTCCATGCAGATGACTATTCGCCTCCTGGAGCTACTGGGGTTTGTGATAAATTACCCAAAGTCCCATCTTCTCCCAGTGCAGAAACTCGAATTCATCGGAGCCCTGCTGGATTCTCGGACGGCTCGCGCCTATCTCCCAGAGGCGAGAGCCAACAACTTGTTGTCCCTCGTCTCGCGGGTGCGAGCGTCCCAGCAGATCACAGCTCGGCAGATGTTGAGATTGCTGGGCCACATGGCCTCCACAGTTCATGTGACTCCCATGGCCCGCCTTCACATGAGATCTGCTCAATGGACCCTAGCCTCCCAGTGGTATCAGGCCGCTGGGGGTCTAGAGGACGTGATCCACCTGTCCACGAGTTTTCTCGAATCCCTGTATTGGTGGACGATTTGCTCCAATTTGACTCTGGGACGTCCCTTCCAAATTCCTCAGCCACAAAAAGTGCTGACCACGGATGCGTCCCTCCTGGGATGGGGAGCTCATGTCGATGGGCTTCACACCCAAGGAAGGTGGTCCCTCCAAGAAAGCGATCTACAGATCAATCTTCTGGAGTTGCGAGCGATCTGGAACGCTCTGAAGGCTTTCAGAGATCGGCTGTCCCACCAAATTATCCAAATTCAGACAGACAATCAGGTTGCCATGTACTATGTCAACAAGCAGGGGGGCACCGGATCTCGCCCCCTGTGTCAGGAAGCCGTCAGCATGTGGCTCTAGGCTCGCCGTCAAGGCATGGTGCTCCAAGCCACATATCTGGCAGGCGTAAACAACAGTCTGGCCGACAGGTTGAGCAGGATTATGCAACCTCACGAGTGGTCGCTCAATTCCCGTATGATGCGGCAGATCTTCCAGGCGTGGGGCACCCCCCTGGTGGATCTCTTCGCATCTCAAGTGAACCACAAGGTCCCTCAGTTCTGTTCCAGGCTTCAGGCCCACGGCAGACTGGCGTCGGATGCCTTCCTCCTGGATTGGGGGGAAGGTCTGCTGTATGCTTATCCTCCCATACCTCTGGTGGGGAAGACTTTGTTGAAACTCAAGCAAGACCGAGGCACCATGATTCTGATTGCTCCCTTTTGGCCGCGTCAGATCTGGTTCCCTCTTCTTCTGGAGTTATCCTCCGAAGAACCGTGGAGATTGGAGTGTTTTCCGACCCTCATCACGCAGGACGAAGGGGCTCTTCTGCATCCCAACCTCCGGTCCCTGGCTCTCACGGCCTGGATGTTGAGGGCGTAGACTTTGCCTCTTTGGGTCTGCCAGAGGGTGTCTCCCGCATCTTGCTTGCTTCCAGGAAAGACTCCACTAAGAGAAGTTACTTCTTTAATTGGAGGAGGTTTGCCGTCTGGCGTGACAGCAAGGCCCTAGATCCTCGCTCTTGTCCTACACAGACCCTGCTTGAATACCTTCTGCACTTGTCTGAGTCTGGTCTGAAGACCAACTCCGTAAGGGTTCACCTTAGTGCAATCAGTGCATACCATTACCAAGTGGAAGGTAAGCCGATCTCAGGACAGCCTTTAGTTGTTCGCTTCATGAGAGGTTTGCTTTTGTCAAAGCCCCCTGTCAAGCCTCCTACAGTGTCATGGGATCTCAATGTCGTTCTCACCCAGCTGATGAAACCTCCTTTCGAGCCACTGAATTCCTGCCATCCGAAGTACTTGACCTGGAAGGTCATTTTCTTGGTGGCAGTTACCTCGGCTCGTAGAGTCAGTGAGCTTCAGGCCCTGGTAGCCCAGGCCCCTTACACCAAATTTCATCACAACAGAGTAGTCCTCCGCACTCACCCTAAGTTTCTGCCAAAGGTCGTGTTGGAGTTCCATCTGAACCAGTCAATTGTCTTGCCAACATTCTTTCCCCGTCCTCATTCCTGCCCTGCTGAACGTCAGCTGCACACATTGGACTGCAAGAGAGCATTGGCCTTCTATCTGGAGCGGACACAGCCCCACAGACAGTCCGCCCAATTGTTTGTTTCTTTTGACCCCAACAAGAGGGGAGTGGCTGTAGGGAAACGCACCATATCCAATTGGCTAGCAGATTGCATTTCCTTCACTTACGCCCAGGCTGGGCTGGCTCTTGAGGGTCATGTCACGGCTCATAATGTTAGAGCCATGGCTGCGTCGGTAGCCCACTTGAAGTCAGCCACCATGGAGGAAATTTGCAAAGCTGCGACGTGGTCATCTGTCCACACATTCACATCTCATTACTGCCTGCAGCAGGATACCCGACGTGACAGTCGGTTCGGGCAGTCAGTTCTTCAGAACCTGTTTGGGCTTTAGGATCCAACTCCACCCCCCGAGGGCCCTGTTTGTTCTGTTCCAGGCTACACTCTCAGTTAGTTGGTAAATTTTTTAGGTCAATCTCAGTTATGTCCTCGCCGTTGCGAGGCCCAATTGACCAATGTTGTTGTTTTGAGTGAGCCTGGGGGCTAGGGATACCCCATCAGTGAGAACAAGCAGCCTGCTTGTCCTCGGAGAAAGCGAATGCTACATACCTGTAGAAGGTATTCTCCGAGGACAGCAGGCTGATTGTTCTCACAAACCCGCCCGCCTCCCCTTTGGAGTTGTGTCTTCCCTTGAAGTGTATTGTCTTGCTACATACTGGACTGGCCGGCTCGAGCCGGTTTCGGGCGGGAAGACGGCCGCGCATGCGCGGTGCGCGCGAGGGCTAGCAAAGGACTTTGCTAGTGAAGTTTCCGATTGGAGGGGCTGCCGTGGACGTCACCCATCAGTGAGAACAATCAGCCTGCTGTCCTCGGAGAATACCTTCTACAGGTATGTAGCATTCGCTTTAGTGACAAATCTAATCATAGACTACCGCCAACCTTCCTTGATGTGTAGTCACTTTTATACCTAGTGTGACAAAATGTTTTTTTTTTAATTATTTTTTTTACATTTTTCAATTTTGTTAATCTTCATCGTTGATCATATTATTGCAGTGCTTTTAACACCCCACACATTTCTCAACTCTCAGTTAACGTCCTTTATGGTAGAAATGCATTATCGATTAATGCTAATGGAGGTGACTATAATGCACTTATCTGCGTGCCCAGGTGTGGCTGCTACCCGACAGGTGCCTGTTAACGCAATTCCAGCTTTCTCAAGGGTTAATATCACACCGGACAGCCTTTCTGCCTTCACCATGGAAGGTGGCTGATGAAAAGGCAGAATGGCTGTCAGGTGTGATATTAACCCTTGAGAAAGCTGGAATTGCGTAACAGGCATCTGTCGGGTAGCAGCCACACCTGGGCACGCAGATAAGTGTATTATAGTCACCTCTGTTAGCATTAATCGATAATGCATTTCTACCGTAAAGGACGTTAACTGATAAGAGTTGAGAAATGTGTGGGGTGTTAAAAGCACTGCAATAATATGATCAACGATGAAGATTAACAAAATTAAAAATAAAAAAAAATAATTAAAATTAAAAAAAGATTTTTTGTCACACTAGGTATAAAAGTGACCACACATCGAGGAAGGTTGGCGGTAGTCTATGATTAGATTTGTCACTAAAGAAGGGTACACCTTATGGGTGATAAGAGATTAACCCCTGACTGTATGAGACTTTCCCCGAACAACCTATCTTGAAACTTTAAGGTGCTGGGTGCTAAGGCACTTGCACATGTTTAATGCGATACTGCCAAGAGCCTCTTAAAGCGAGGAAGTGAGTTCAATTCCCACTTCAGGCACAGGCAGCTCCTTGTGACTCTGGGCAAGTCACTTAACCCTCCATTGCCCCATGTAAGCCGCATTGAGCCTGCCATGAGTGGGAAAGCGAGGGGTACAAATGTAACAACAAAACAAAATTATGCTGGTAGGGTTCTGTCAAATCACATCACCCAGATGTAAGAATACATATCCTGCTGTCTGCTATGGAGGTGAGTAACTTCACTATATGGTGGTAGTGGCAACAGGCCTTTTTTTTTTTTTTTTTTGTTTAAAACACAAAAAGCCCTAACAAAAGCAACGTGGATATCATAAAAATAAGTGCTAGGGGAATGGAGTTCAACTTTAAACAGTACAGATACCAAACATCTGTCTTGTTGTGAATCCCTTTCCAAATAGGAAGTTTATCCACTCCTACCATAGCTGAGATAATATTAAACCATCTCTGACCTCATGTGCAACTTTCTTTAATCACCTTTCTAACTCTTCTTACTCTCTTACCTATCTATATGTTCCATCTTTCCTTTACCCTTCACTATCAATTAAAATGTTCTATTACATACTGTGTTGACATTGTAGTTATACTATGCTATACTTTTTGTTATTTGAATATTTTTACTGCTGTAATTGCCTATTGTGTTTGATCTATTCTTACTGTACACCACCTTGAGTGAATTCCTTCAAAATGGCAGTAAATAAATCCTAACAAATAAGATATGAACATGTAGACTGAAGTCTACATTGCTCTTTGGAAATCTCTTTGGTGGGCTGCTGTTGTGAGCCCCTGCAGGGCTTGTGACTTACTGTGCACTTATCCTGTGGCAGCCCCTCCCCCCTCTCATGGGCTTCTTGTTACCATGGTTGAAGGCCAAAGTTAAGACAGAGGTTGTATCTGCTAGTTCAGGAACCCCATGATGCTTTGATGCTGCTGGAAGGCCCAGCTAGCGGCATGGGATCAGTTGTGGCACCTATGAACATTTGGCGCCTAGGATAGTTGCGTATGCTGTCTCTCCATACCTCCCCCTTCAATCTTGTAGTGTTCTCTTCTACCATCACTTGGCACTGTCCTTTCTCACACACCCCCAGCACCATTCCTTTCTCTTCCCACTCCCCCCAAGCCTGTTCATTTTGCACCTCCAAGACCTCACAGTGTCAGGATTTAAGTGTGCCCTGGCAACCACAAAGGGCGCTGTGGCTTTATGCACTACTATTCACCATGCTGTGTAACAACAGGGAATGGGATGGGAAGAGAGGTGCATGTGTTCACCCACTTCTGACCTGGCACCTGGTTCTTGTGATTGTCTAGCAAAGGCCAGCTCCTGTATATAGTTCTTGCTGTGGCATCACAGCAGACCAGGAGAATAAAAAAAGTCACAAAACAAAGGCAAAAGTTTAAAAAAAATGTGAATGCATTTGTTGACATATGCTTTTGTATGGTCTTCAAATTATTCGGTTTTGTAAAACAATTTTTCAAATTGTGTGTGCAATAATTAAGCTTTTCTTTTGGAGGGGGAAAGGAGCAAAGGTATAGGGCACAGGTGTAGCCACTGGTGGGCCTTAGCTCATCCACTTCCAGCACAGGCCCACCCAGCAAAGCACTCTTGGTATACCTTGTAGGATCCACCATTTCTCATTAGTTGAAGACATCTGCAGTTCACCATAACTCTCTTTAGATAAGTGCAGCAGTGCTCCTGATCTGCCAGTGCTGGAACCCTGTGTATGCTCAATTCATGCACAAGAACTAAGTATTGTTGGGGTGCTGGTGGCGGTTGGGAACGCTGTCATTGACTGTCACAGCTGTCTGAGTGGAGTGGTGATAGGCTATGGATGTCTTCAGCTGGCAGATCTTGGGGAATCTCACCACATAAGGTATTAATGTTTAAGTTGACTGAGGATGGCTGGGTGCATAGGATGCAGGGAAATGCATCATGTCCACCCATTCTACCTGTTGGCATAGCCAGATAGCAAATTTTGGGTGGGTGGGTCATCGATATACAGAGGGGGAATCCATTTTCTCTTCCACTAGGGAATGAAAGAAGGTTATGGGGAGGGGCATTTTCAATAGTACGTCTAAGTCAGACTTTGGATGTTTTGTGCTAAATGTACCAAATCCGAAGAGGAAATTTATTGAGTGAAGAAAAAAGAAAAAGTCTATTATTCTGTTTTGAAAATATCATTTTGAACAAGGTTTTGTGCATTTATCTTTTTAGGCCATTTCCAGAACAAAAAAACCACACCACCTTACACAAGTTAAAAATGCACAAAATCAAGCCAGTGGGATGTAGGAGGAGCCAGCATTTTTAGCAGACTGGTTTCCCAGACATCCCAGGAGAGCAATGGGGCACTGCTGTGGACTTCACATACATTCTCCCAGGTATACATCTCACTGTTGCACTGCTGAGTCCTACAAAACCGGCCACCTCCAACTGTACATCACTACAACAGCCCTTATGGGTGAAGGGGGCACCTATATGTGGGTATAGTGGTTTCTGGTGAATTTTGCAAGGTTCACAGTTTCCAGCACAAGTGTAACAGGTAGGAGGTGGTATGGGTCTGGATCCACCTGTTTACAGCGCACTGCACTCAACACTACAATACTCCAGGGCATTGGCGTAGCCACAGGTGGGCTTGGCCCACCCAACAGTAGCACACATTCAGCGGTAGCTGGTAGGGATCCCAAACTCCGCCAACTGAAGACTCCCCCCCAGTGCCGTAGCGAGGGCGGCTGACACCCGGGGTGCTTTGCCCCCCTCAGCGCGCGCGCACACCCCCCCAGAGTGCATCCTTACCAAAGGGGGCGGGCGGTAGGGCTGCTCCGCCCCAAGTGCACGTCGCTGGGAGCTGCGTCGACTCTGCTGGTTCCCTGCTCTCTCTGGCCCGGAACAGGAAGTAACCTGTTCCAGGGCAAAGAGAGCAGTGAATCAGCGGAGCCAACATCCCCCCAGCAGCGTGCACCCGAGGCGGCCCCACCGCCCCCCCTTCCTATGCCACTGCTTCCCTCTGATGATAACGAAAGCAACACTCTCCACGATACCGGCACCTGCACAAGCTCGGTTTTCAGCGCATGCCTGCTGCAGATGGCCAAGGTGGAAAGAAGTGTTTTCCCGCCATCTGAGATACGTTTTGGTGGAGGGGGGGGGGGGGACGACAACATTTGGTGCCCACCCATTTCTTTTGTCTTGCCCATCCAAAATCTGTTGTCTGGCTACGCCCCTGCTCCATGCTACGCATGCTGCTCTAATAGACCTGGCTATAATATTTGAGGCTTTTATAGAGGCTGGTGAGTATTTTTATTCACAATTTTGGGGGGTGGGAGGGTGTCATCCCTGATTCCCTCCGGTGGTCATCTAGGCAGTTAGGGCACCTTTTTGTGTCTTATTCTTAGAAAAACAGGTCTATACCAAAATGTTGAAGTTTTCGCCCTAGATGTTTTGGTTTTGTTCCATTGTGACTGTAAAATGTCCAAGTGTTAGGCACGCCCTAATCCCACCTTTAAAACATCCCTGATTTGGATGCACTCCAGATGAAATACATAGATGTCTGCAACACAGGATTTGAAAATATTGATTTGGATGTTTTGAGAAGAAATCCGTCCAAATGATGCTTTGATACTTTTTGGACGTTTTTCTCTTTCAAAAATGATTTCAATGGGCACATAATGAAGATAGGAAGAGAGAAATTAATTGTTAATTGAGGGAAGAGAAAACTGTGCCCTTTTTAATAAGCTCTATATAAGAGCAAAACGGAACATCCCCCCCCCCCCCCCACTGAAGCCATTGAGCATCCTGCTTCTGCTGCTGGAAGTGGTAAAACACCCCTTGACACCATGGTGTCAGAACCGCAGAGGTTCAAAATGGCTGCCGAAACCAAGCTGGCCTGAGGGGAAAAAAAAGATGTGCACCCTGAGCGTGGGAATCCACTGCGTCAAAATAAAAGACTGCCGCACTCATGGGCTCAGCCTGAACAGCCTCCTGGACATGCTCATAAGAATAGACATACTGAGTCAGACCAATGGTCCATCCAGCTCAGCATCCTGCCTCCAACAGCGGCCAATTCAAGTCACAAGTACCTGGCAGAAACCCAAAGAGCAGCAACACTCCATGCTACCAATCCTGGCGCAAGCAGTGGCTTCCCCCTTGTCCATCTCAATAACAGACTAAAATTAATGCAGGTGCTCCCGATGCTGCTCTCCGCTTCCCACAGTGGAAGCAGCGCTTAACTAATTCGGCTGCCATTGTCACTGCAGACACAAAGGGAGCCCAACACAGCAGGGAAATTAAAGGTGCACTCACCCTTAGCAGTGAAATGATGTCCACAGAAGACAGTGCTGCTTGAAGGATAAGTTATAGCTCACTCTCCCAAGAAAGCCCACCAGCACCAAAAGTCAATTGCCTAGCTGACAGAAGAAATCCTCTGTCCTGTGCTTTTTAGGTAGGAGCTGTGAGAAAGGAGAAGATGGCAAAGGGCTGGAGAGGAGACTGGGGTGGGGAGAGACCTGGCATCAGATGTACCCCCTAAAGCTGGTGCCGCTCAGCCAAGCACCCCTGAGCTACACTGAACCAGAATACTTGAATAGAAGCTGCAGCCAGAAGAACCCAGGAGCTTGGAGAAGACTGTTCATCTGCCTGCTGGAGATAGAGAATACTGAATGTCCCAGAAGCAATCTGTCCATTACGACAGAGTTCAATTCAGTGCTCTCTATCTCCATCTGCTGATGGTCACAACCCAAAATTTCTCTGGCTTCATCTGTTCCTGACGCTAAGGAATTAACAGTTTGAACATTTCTATAATTGTTCTTTCACTGATCTACAAGACATACTAGGCACTTTCAAACTACTACTTTAATACATTTTTTAATTCTGTTTTTGAGAGCAGATGTGAAAACTAAGAAGGCGCTGTATCAACAGGCTACTATTCCATGAGGTACAAGACACCCAAGACAAATTTTTTTCTTAGGTGAGATTAAGCATTTTTGAACTTTCTTGAGTGTATGGCTTAGTTTTTAAACAGAAGTAGGCTTAAAGATGTTTTTCACATTACCTTGCTCAGGTATTTTGGTCAAAAGATCCAACACAGGTGTAACAACTCCTTCTTCATTCACCTGTATCTTCCAAACCACTATTAGTTCACATCTATAAAATAAAAACATAAATATATTTTAAAAAGTAGTTGAACCATATTTCATTTAAGGAATTAAATGATACAGAAAATGTTTTTTTTAAATCACTGTTAAAACAAATACAACATAAAAGAAAATAACGTAAAAAACACTGGACCAGAGAAACACTTAACATTGTCCCTGTCTACAATAAACAGCTATTACAGTCGTTTACATATGCTGACAATACAGATGTAAAGGAACCCATATTTTCTTAAATAGCTCCATCTCTTAACAGCAGCCACTTCATATTTCCCAGTAAGACATACAGGATTCCATCAGGCATTCATAGATAAAACAGTATTATTCTTCCATTCAGATAATGTAGTCTGTATTGCTATAGCCATAAGCACATCAAATAACTTGGAACTTTCTTTTCTTGATACATGAGACAAGACCACTGACCTCCAAATAACTACTGTATAACTAAAATCAGTTTGAATCCTTTACACAGTTGTAATTTTTTTTGTTACATTTGTACCCTGTGCTTTCCCACTCATGGCAGGCTCAATGTGGCTTACATATTGTATACAGGTACTTATTTGTACCTGGGGCAATGGAGAGTTAAGTGACTTGCCCAGAGTCACAAGGAGCTGCCTATGCCTGAAGTGGGAATTGAACTCAGTTCCTCAGTTCCCCAGGACCAAAGTCCACCACCCTAACTACTAGGCCACTCCTCCTCCTATCCCATACTGGCACCCAAAACTGTTGAAGATTCAGACAAGCATACAACACATGTGACAAAGTTCTGACAGCAAATTTACAGGACCAACATCTATTAAAACCAGTCAGTCAGCTTCACAACTTTTGAAGGGATCCATAATGCCCTATGGGCAACATAATACAAAGACTGAGTGACCGCTGCTAACAATGATGCAAAAGCCTTTCCACTGCAACTCCGTTTCCACTCCCTAATTCATACTCCCGCACAGGTATATTTGTCACTAAGTTTTGCCTTTGTATATAACACAGATGCTTTCCTAGGCAAATCTACAACACAAAAACTTTCAGCTCAGAAGTCATAACTGCAAATGAAAGGTCTATGTTTGAATACTACAGAACCTCATCTGCAACCATTAATTCTAATGTCTAGGCTGTAGATTATACTCTGCACTAAGAGCCTCAAAAGTTTTAAACCCCTCTCCCCATTCAGTATCTGGTGAACAAAAGAAATATGCCTTCTTTGTCAGTCCACCTAGCTCAATGTCTCATCTTCAATTTAGAATTGAGCCGAAAGGAGGCAAATTCCAAATGAAACCATGACAATCCCACTTACATCAGCATATTATCACAGTCATCAATGGAAGATGAGGCACCACTTTTCCAGCCTGAACTGTAAACTACACAAAGGAAAAGGCCTAACAGAAAGGCACTTTCTCATCCACTCATCTATAAATCTTGCAGCAGCAGCTGTCATTAGAAAGGCATAATATCATCATTTACAATCTGGAAAATTGATTCAAACTCTTTCCTTTTATGCCATAAAAATCTAGTAATTTTACCTTCCATTGTTCTATAAAGTGAATCAGAAAATGGAAGTTATCATGCTCAACATATAATTCAATTTGGGTGCCAGTACAATTTTATCCAAATTGCAACCCACCAAAACAGCCAATGTGGGGACTAACAACTGTATAACTTATTACAATGTCCCAAACATCCAAACTTTTTTATATAAAGCAGATATCTTGTGACTGCAAATAGAATAAACAGTATGGTTATTTTATTTGGGGATCATCAGATCTAACTGCAGCACAACTCATATGAACAATTTTGTTCTTTCATTTCAAAGAAAATGGTTGTGGTGCGAATCCTCATAAGATCTCCCTTTTCTAAATTTTTCTTTGCTTTTCTTAGTTTTTCATATTCATATTTATATTCCATAATAGTCCATTTTATAAAAGTGAGCTATATGCTTTTATCCCGACTTATCTTAGTGAGGCGGCAACCTTAACCGCAGGAGAACCTCCACCGACGTGGCCAGGTTTCGCAGTATGCTTCTTCAAGGAAGAGGCTCTCATATCATGATTCCAATGCTCCTGCATAAAGAAAAAATGGCCGCGCAGGAGCATTGGAATCATGATATGAGAGCCTCTTCCTTGAAGAAGCATACTGCGAAACCTGGCCACGTTGGTGGAGGTTCTCCTGCGGTTAAGGTTGCCGCCTCACTAAGATAAGTCGGGCTAAAAGCATATAGCTCACTTTTATAAAATGGACTATTATGGAATATAAATATGAAAAACTAAGAAAAGCAAAGAAAAATTTAGAAAAGGGAGATCTTATGAGGATTCGCACCACAACCATTTTCTTTGAAATGAAAGAACAAAATTGTTCATATGAGTTGTGCTGCGGTTAGATCTGATGATCCCCAAATAAAATAACCATACTGTTTATTCTATTTGCAGTCACACGATATCTGCTTTATATAAAAAAGTTTGGATGTTTGAGACTTTGTAATAAGTAGTACAATTTTATCAGCATTTAATTGCCTCTCCCCCAATAACAATTGAAAAGGTGACCACTTTAGGAATATATAATCAATAAGTTAGTAAAGCAGTCCTATTAATCTCTAAAGAACTTTCCAAAGTATTACTATATCATCCTCCGAATATCTCATCTTATTTGGAGACCATACAAAAGATCATCAGATGCAGAAAGTGGGTGTATTCCAATCAGGTGTGAGCAGAACACTTGCACATCAGCACTTGCGTTCCTCACTGGTCCACTTTTTGAACATTTTTTAAAATATATGTTCCAATGTGAAAAGAAACTCCCCCTATTAAATGTATTCTTCTTGTTTTTCTGATAAAACAGTATTTAATAGACCTCTATCATATCTCACCCTCAGCCGCCTTTTCTCCAAGCTGAAGAGCCCTAGCTGCTTTAGCCTTTCCTCATAGGGAAGTCGTCCCATCCCCTTTATCATTTTCATTGCCCTTCTCTGTACCTTTTCTAATTCTGCTATATCTTTGCTGAGATGCAGTGACCAGAATTGCGCACAATATTCGAGGTACAGTTGCACCATGGAGCGATATAGAGGCATTATAACATTCTCATTTTTGTTTTCCATTCCTTTCCTAATAATTCCTAACATTCTATTTGCTTTCTTAGCCACTGCTGCACACTACGCAGAGGGGTTCAACATATCCAATGATGACACCTAGATTCTTTTCCTGTGTGGTGTAGAGGTATTTCTCTCTATTTCTCACCTTTGATAGGCCGAGGCCTGGTTAGGCCATGAACCATTTTTTTCTGAATGAACAACATGGATTCTGCATGTCTTCTTGATACAGCTGTTCTAGTTAAATTCATCCAAAGTCATGTTTACTTGCACTAACCTTCCAGTTTATCTCATGGGAAGCTGTGAAGGAGAGCATGCGCTTTACAGCACACAGGGTCTCCAGTATCTTGTGTGAAATTGTGGAGCAGTGTTATGCACTGCAAGACATGAATGAGGCAATGCTTGTTGTTTACCTCCGTGGCGAGATTACTTCTGATAAGGTGGTATTTCTGGAAGTCCAAGGCCCCTCATTGTGATGACTGTATGTAACCTGAACAGAGGTATACGGTTCCTGATTGGTCCCCGATTGTCACCTGGGGACCCGGACAGCTGCCAACCCTGGATTTGGAAGAAGGTTGGAGGAAGACACAGGAGAAGAGAAGATATGATAGTGTATGCATCTCTCTGAGGAGAGGGACTGAATTTCCAGAACACATGCACTGTATCTCTCTGTGCTGAGTACAGTACAAGGAAGGATTCTGAAGCTGATTTATGGCTTCCCAAAGACTCAGTATCCAGCTGCTTCGCAGAGCAAGGTCATGTCGGACTATACCTGATACTGTTAGAGGGCTTGCTGAAACAGCTTTAGCCCTGAAGGGGAACCAAGTCATCACCCCATCCGAAGCTGAGGACCACTAAGGGTGAAAGACCGGGATTTTCTTCTACATTCTAGGGCCCTAGTTAGTATCCTGATTTTGCTGGTCAAAGATTGGTTATGACTCAGGCACATGGTCTAGGCTAATATAGCCACTGAGTTGGTAATTTCTTCTCAGGATAGTATTATAGTTGAGTAATCACATACATATCCTATATAATAATTCTCACCTCCAACATTCTGAGGCTGCCTGGAACCGTGGTCTGCTTGGTGCTGTAGATCAAACTGACGTCATGAATCCCACTGATTGGCTGTGCCTCGGGTGAAGTCACAAAGCAAGCAAACCTATGAGATGCTGCAGGACGTTTAATAGACAGGAGTGGAAGTGAGCAAAGCAAGTCTATGGTAAGCAAGGAAGCCCATTGGTTAATCTCTGTTTCCACTCCCCTATGCAGCCGTCATTGGTATACACTCAAAAACAAGCAAACCTAGGAGCTGCTGCTTCACATTGTCGTTTTTAAATTGTTGTTCCATCTGAAACAAGTCTAAAGCTGTTTCAACTGGATAGACAGTGCCTTAAAACGTGGAGGACAAAAGGAGGGGGGAGACAGACAGACCCTGCAACTAGGAGGGAGGGAGGACCCTGCAACTGGGAGACAGACTGGGGGGGGGGGGCAACGACCCTGGAACTAGGAGGGAGGGGGGACCCTGGCACATACTCTCATTCTCACACACACACTTGCACCCAGTCTCACTCTCTCTCCGTCACACACACACTCGCACATTCACTCTCTCTCACACAGTCACTCGCACACACACTCTCTCAAACATACACACTCCGAGGAAAACCTTGCTAGCGCCCGTTTCCTTTAAAACAGAAACGGGCCTTGTTTACTAGTAGCTATATATTCATATATCTATGTTTGTGTAATCATCAGTATTTTATGCTCAGTATAATCCTGACTGAAGTGGAATGAGTAAACATAAATTAAATGTTTACTCTTTCAAAAAGTACAAAGAATAGAGGACCTGCCATGAAGTTATGTAGTAATACATTGAAAACAAATAGGAGAAAATATTTTTTCACTCAATATAGTTATGCCCTGGTACTCGTTGAGGATGTGGTAAAAGCAGTTAATGTAGCTGTGTTTAAAAAAAAGGGTTGGACAAATTTGTGTGTGTGTAGGCGGGGGGGGGGGGGGGGGGGGGGGAGTGCCATAAACCATTATTAAGTTAGCCAAGCAGAAAGCCACTGTTTATCCCTGGGATAAGTAGCATAGATTTTGCAATTTTTTGGAATTCTGTCAGGTACTTGTGACCTGGATTGACCTTGTTACAAAAAGGGATATTGGGCTAGATGGACCTCTGTAAGTTTGTTGTTGACATCTGAGGCAAAAAGAGACCCCACTTGTGGAACAACTAGTTTACTACTTCTAGAAAGTTTTAAGTTTCAGGAGATATCCATGGATGATTCTGAGCTTTTGGTACTGGTGTGCTCTATATCTATCTATCTATATATACATACACACACATTATGAATGGTGATACTTGAAGATGGATAAATAACCATGATGCAGATACTTCTGTCCCTAGTGGGCACAACATGGTGATTGATATGAGGAAACTTTTCCTTCCTGGATCATGTCCCGTCCTATCTGTGATTGGAAGTTGATGTCATAAAAGTCCTTTATTAAGTTTTTGCTAATACTCCACCACTGAAATGACTGAGCAAGTTGCTTTCTAATAGTCACCTTGTAAGATAATAATTGAGTGGTTTGAGTCCACTGAGATTTGTGCTCCCATTGTGTTCATCACATGTGGGACTTTTGCAAAATGATTACATGGACAGTTGCTGCCAAAAAGCTACAGCAGTGATAAAGTCAAATAACGTTTCCTGTCTTTTACTCAGTTCATTATCTGCAGTCTGTGGTCTGTTCCTACCGGAGTGCAGTGGCAGTCTACTGCTTAGTGCAGTGGGCTAAGAACCTGGGAAATTGGGTTCGATTCCTTGTGATTCTGGGCAAGTTACTTAACCCTTTATTGCTCCAGGTACAGTACTTAGATTGTGAACCCACTAAGGACCACTTTGACTGTACCACAGAAAGGTGGTATATCAAATCCCAATACTGTCCCCATGAATTGAAGTTTTTGAGCTGGATTCAGATATGGCTTTTGCTTATTATAGGAAAGGGAAAGGAAAACTGAAAGAAGAATAGAGATACGGGTACGGGTGAGATAGAACTGTGAAGGGGCGGTATTAGGGAATGAGAAGAAGGAAGCATATGTACATTTTCAATTTTCACTTGTGTTTATCATCACATTCATTTAACCCTCTCACAATCTTGTCTAACCATGGCACTGACAACTAGTCAGCTAGGGACCATGGACTATGCCTCATTCTGGAACCCACAAATGACTATTATATATTAAATCTCTCCATGAGTTTGCTGCAAGACTTCTATTTTTCCAACAGTTTCCACTTCAAAAGCACTCTAGCTTAGAATATCCAATTTCTTTCTGTTTTAAAAGTCAGGTGCTGTCACTCAGTTCCACATCACGGATAAATGTGAAACATAAAATGCTAAGGGGTTTCTCTCTAGCTTCGAGTACAGGTAAAGACAAATACGAAGGACTCTGGACTCCAATGCCATGACTCTCGGGGATCCTTTTACAAAGCGGCGCTATCAATTAGCATGCACAACGTAAAGAAGCCCATGGGAACTGAATGGGCTTCTTCGCATTCCGTGTGCATCCAATCAATAGCGCCGCTTTGTAAAAGGAGCCTTTAATTTCCTACAGAGGGATTTTGTCAAATGCCTTCTGAAAATCCAAATACACTATGGGGCTCATTTTCAAAGCACGTAGACTTACAAAGTTCCACAGGTTACTATATACTATATGTCTCTTAATTTATTGGCTCATCATTATCCACTTGTTTATGTCTTCCTAAAATTATCAAATAATTTTGCTGAACCCATTTATTACATTTGTACCCCACATTTTACCACTTATTTGCAGGCTCAATGTGGCTTATATAATACCGTAAAGGCGTTCACCAGTCGGTAGATAACAAATAAAGGTTGTATAGTGGTCGAATGAGGTAGGTGTCAGACACCTTGAAGGTCGAAAGGGGATGAAGATTGTATATTGTCCATTATGATCACTGGTTGTGCTGTGTTGCTGGGTGTTGGGGATTATGTTGGATCGGTGGGCTAAGCCTTTTTGAAGCGATTGGTTTTCAGTGATTTTCTGAAGTTTAGATGGTCGTGGATTGTTTTCACAGCTTTTGGGAGTCCATTCCATAGTTGTGCACTTACATAGGAGAAGCTGGATGCGTGAGTTATTTTGTATTTAAGTCCTTTACAATTTGGGTAATGTAAGTTCAGGTATGAACTGTTATGATCGTGGTCAGAACCCCTCTCAAACTTACCTTTTTCCTGGGGGTCAGCTTCTTAGCTGGCTTCTGTTTCTTTTGTCTGTCCTTTCTGAGCTAGCTCTCTCTCTCTATGCTGGCAGCTTCCAGCAGCATGACTAATTGTTTTACTTTACTACAGCTGTGTGTGTGGACTGAGTTAGCTCTACCTCTCTTTGGGTGTACTGGCTTCAAGTGCTTCACGGTGCTGCATTGGTGTGGGTTGGGCCTCTCTGGGTTTCTGTGTGCTGTATGCCTGGGTCTAGGGAGTGTGACATCATCTGGGAGGGCCTTGATAAGGAACTGGTGTTCCTTCCTTCAGGGCCTTTGCAACGTGTGCTTTAGGTAGGGTGGTGCAGTGTGCACTTCTGACTTTGTGTCTAGTTTCCCTGCTTGTTTTTGCTAAAGGTCCGGGTTAGTGTTAGTGCAGTGTGCACTGGTGACTGTGTGTTTAGCTTTCCTCCTTTTCCCTTGTGGTTCCCCTGCTTTTCCCTCTTGGTGCTTTGGTAGCATTGCTGTGTGTAGGGCTTTGGAAGCTCTGTTGCTGATAGAAGTACTTCAGGGTTTTGTGTTGTTAGGAGCACTGCAGATTTGGCTGTTAGAAGTACTTCTGGTGTTTGTGCTGTTGGGAGCAGTGCAGTCTTTGCTGTTTGTGTTTGGTGCTTTGGAAGCACTTTTGGCTTACGTGTTAGCTTCCCTGTTTTTCCCTTGTGGCTCCCCTGTCTTCCCTTTTAGTGCTAGAAGCTCTTCTGGTTGTTTGGTGCGTGGGGGCACCATAGTTAGTTTAGAGTTGTAGAGCTGCTGTAGTTTGGTGTTTTGGAAGCACCTTTATTAGCTTTGTGTTTAGCTTCCCTGCCTTCCCTTGTAACTCCCCTGCTTTTCCTTTTGGTGCTGTGAGAGGCACTCCTGTTAGGTCAGTGCCTAGGGGCACTCCTGTTAGTATAGGGCTTAGGAAGTCCTTTTGTTAGTTTACTGTTAGGAACACTTCTGTTGGTTTAGGGCTTGGAAGCAATTAGGTCAGTTTAGAATTTAGGAGTACTTCTGTTTCCAGTCCTGGTCCCTGTGTCATCTGGTATCCGGTAAGTCCTGTCGGCCACTCGAACCCAAGGGCTCAACCCTTGGGGGGGCAGTGGCTAAGTGCAGGTGAAGCTGTACGGACCAGTCCGGTGTGTGCTCCAGTCCAGTGTGTTCCAGTCCGGTGTCCTCCAGTCCGGGGGATTCCAGTCCAGTGTTCCAGTCCTGTGTCCTCCAGTCCGGGGGATTCCAGTCCGTGTGTTCCGGCTCGCTGGGCGGTGCCTGCAGTCCCTGCCGGTGCCGGTGTGCTTGCCCAGCATTGGTTGGTGGGTTTTGCCTGCTGCTTTCGCTCCTCATCAGCAGCCCAAGGGCTCATGTTTGCTCCAGAGCCCGGCCCCGCAGGCTCTGAACCTGAGAACCTGACATGAACGTGATGATCCGCTTCTATTTCTGGTTGGTAGATCTATGAGGTCTATCATGTATCCTGGGACTACGCCATAGATAATTTTGTGGACAAAGGTGCAGATTTTGAAGAAGATACGTTCTTTGATTGGGAGCCAGTGCAGCTTTTCTCCGAGGGGTTTAGCACTTTCGAAGCGTGATTTACCAAATATCAGCCTGGCAGCTGTGTTTTGGGCGGTCTGGAGTGTTTTTGCGAGTTGTTGTTTACATCCCGCATAGATAGTGTTGCAGTAATCTGCATGGCTTAGAACCATTGATTGTATTAGGTTTTGAAAGGTTTCCCTTGTGAAGAAAGATTTTATTTAAGTTTCCACATTGAGTAGAACATTTTCTTTATTACGGAGTTTACTTGGTTCTCAAGAGTAAGGTTGCGGTCGATTGTGATGCCGAGTAATTTTAGGCTGTCTGAGGTACGGCGGGTGTGTTCTAAGGTGTTTATGGTGGTGGGTTTGTAGTTGTTATGTTGAGATGAGTGGATGAGGCAGTGTGTTTTTTCAGTGTTCAGTTGGAATGAACTTGCCCATGAATTGATGATGTTCAGACCGTCATTGATTTCATTGGTTATTTCTGTCAGGTCCTGACTGAAGGGAATATATATTGTCACGTCATCTGCATAGATGAATGGGTTGAGGCCTCGGTTGGATAGGGACTTTGCCAGTGGGATCATCATCATGTTAAAGAGTATTGGTGATAATGGTGATCCTTGAGGTACTCCACAGGTGGGTTTCCACGGTGGTGATATGTTTGAGTTTAATTTTACTTGATAAGTTCTGGTGGTTAGAAAACCCTTTATCCAGTTAAGTACATTTCCATCAATCCCGAAGTGGCCAAGGAGTCTTAGTAGTATGACTCATTCCCATTACACTGTATATCTATATGGTTAGTGATTTTTATTTTATTTTTTTTTAGTATAGATTCAACAATTCTGCTAGGCACACCTGTCAGGCTGACCACTCTATAGTTTCCTGGATCACCTCTAAAGCCCTTTTAAAAAAACGTTTTTACATTATTTACCCTCCAATTCTCAGGTATCACAGTTCTTTTCTTTCTCCACTCATAGTTCAGAATAGTCACCTTGTCCCAACACTTCTATCCATAATGCTAGTCTTCTGCTTTTACCATAATGCCCAGTTATCTTGCTTCTACATTTTTTTGGTGGGCATCGAAAAGCACTTATCCCAAACTCACTCAGTCCGTGAATGAAATTAATGGCACAGAACAAAACTGACCAAAAAAAAAAAAATGGAATGAGTCAATTTTGGAAAAGTCCCAGGTGATCACTGGCTGTGAATCATCTTGACTGTAGTCTATTACTCTGGGTTGAAATTATTCATCTTTGATCTTTAGGTTATTTCATCTTCCCCATTTTTGATCTACTGGTGACTTCTGATGTAACTCCTGTGGTATTTATGTGCTTTTTCTTATTAGCTGCTGTGATGCTTAAAGGAATTTTTTCTCTTGTTTTGTACATTCTGTTGTTCCTTTCCTTATATGTACTGATGGTTTCGTATTCATTTTTTCTGTTTGTTAAAATTTATTTTTAATTATTAGGATTTATGTACTGCCTTTTTGAAGGAATTCACTCAAGGCGATATACAGTAAGAATAGATCAAACATGAGCAATAGGCAATTACAGCAGCAAAAATATTCAAAAACAATAAAATGTATGGTGGCATAGTATACTACATTACAATCAGGGGAATTTTAGAAAGACAAGGGCGCCCATCTTCTGACACAAATCTGGAGATGGGCGTCCTTCTATTAGGGTCGCCCAAATCGGCATAATCGAAAGCCAGTTTTGGGCGTCCTCAACTGCTTTCCGTCGTGGGGACGACCAAAGTTCACGGGGGCGTGTTGGTACCGTACTGAAGGCGGGACTGGGGTGTGCTTAACACATGGGCGTCCTCGGCCGATAATGGAAAAAAGAAGGGCGTCTCTGACGAGCATTTGGCCGACTTTGTCCATTTTTTTCATGACCAAGCCTAGAAAAGGTGCCCGAACTGACCAGATGACCACCGGAGGGAATCAGGGATGACCTCCCCTTACTCCCCCAGTGATCACCAACCCCCTCCCACCCAAAAAAAAAAAATTAAAAACATTTTTTGCCAGCCTCAAATGTCATACCCAGTTCCATCACAGCAGTATGCAGGTCCCTGGAGCAGTTTTTAGTGGGTGCAGTGCACTTCAGGCAGGCGGACCCAGGCCCATCCTCCCCTACCTGTTACACTTGTGCTGGTAAATGTGAGTCCTTCAAAACCCACCCGAAACCCACTGTACCCACATGTAGGAGCCCCCCTTCACCCTTTACAGCTATGGTAGTGGTATTCAGTTGTGGGGAGTGGTTTGGGTGGGGGGGGGGTTGGGGGGTCTCAGCACACAAGGTAAGGGAGCTTTGTACCTGGGAGCAATTTCTGAAGTCCACTGCAGTGCTCCCTAGGGTGCCTGGTTGGTGTCCTGGCATGTGAGGGGTACCAGTGTACTACGAATGCTGGCTCCTCCCACGATCAAATGGCTTGGATTTGGTTGTTTTTGAGATGGGCGTCCTCGGTTTCCATTATGGCCGAAAACCGGAGACAACCATCTCAACATTTAGGTCAACCATCTCTAAGGTCGACCTAAATGTTGAGATTTGGGCACTCTCAACCGTATTATCGAAATGAAAGTTGGATGCCCATCTTGTTTCGATGAGTTTCCCCGCCCCTTTGCCGGGACGTTCTTAGAGATGGGCGTCCCTGTTCGAAAATGCCCCTCCACGTCAACACAGTACGTAATAGAACATTATAGTTGATAGTGAAGGGTAAAGCAAAGATGTAATATATAGATAGGTAAGGAAGTAGGAAGGGTTAGAAAGTAAGGTGATTGATTTAAAGAAAGTTGCACATGAGGTCAGAGAAATGGTTAAATATTATCTCAGCTAGGGTAGGAGTGGATAAACACGTCCTGCTGCAGTATATGCAGCCTGAGTCACTCCTTGTTTGTGTTAGTGAGACTAACAAGTTAGTTTGTCCAAGTTTAAGCATGAAGATTGACTATAGCCTTTTACTTTCATTCTTCAGCACTTTTACAGTGTTCATGCTATTAAGTACACCTGGTGGCCTATAATATGAGCTCCATATGTATATTTCTGAGAACCAGGGAAGCCAGGTTCAACTCCCACTGCTGCTCCTTGTGATCCTGGGGAAAATCACCTAACTCTCCATTTCCTCAGGTACCAACTTAGATTGTAAGCACTCCAGAGGTAGGGAAATATCTACTCTATTTAAATGAAACTCACCTTGAGTTACTATTGAGAAAGGTGAGAGCTAAATAGTGCTACATGTACCTTGTTACGGGTATTAAGGCTTGATTCAGAAGTAGATCACATTGCTTTTCTATACCGTGTAGTACTTTTATCCCGTAGCTGGCCTGATCAGAGAAATTTTCAAGTTGATTTCAAACTCCAATTTGCTCATACAAGCATACAGAACTATGCTGTGAGAACTATATAGTTTATTATCACAGTCACCCGAGAGTGCTGTACCTCCAAAATAGACCACAGTTTAACACTGATTTTTACGCTCTATTAATAATTTACCTATGAAATTCATGTTACATTCCTGAACAAATATATCCAAATAAAATAATTCAAATGGATTTGATTCTTATTTTTGCCAAACAAGAAATGATCATAACTGGAAATAAAAATGAGTTTGCGTCACCTTCTGTGTCTAAGGAATACACCTGAAGTTGTATTAAACCAGGATTTCTCGGGACCCACCCAGCCAGTCAGGTTTTCAGAATATTCACAGTGAATAAGCAGAGATAAATTTGCATGCTCTATCTCCACTGTATGCAAATTTCTCTCATTCATATTCATTACAGGTATCCTGAAAACCTGACTGGTTATGTATGTCCTGAGGACTGGGTTGATAACCCCTGTATTAAACACATTTTAGTTTGTAATCCAGCTAAGACACTCACATTTCTTGAGCACAGACTGCCTTACCCTGGGAGCTTCGGATTCCTTAGGACCATGTAGTTTGCTGAAGAACCTTCGGGAAGTCGAACATTTTCTGGATATTTTCCCTACAAAATAAAAAGCATATTGTTAACTTAGCAGTTGCACAATGACCTCAGTTGATTTCTAATTGTCAATAATTGTCTGTTTCCAAACTATTGCTAAGGTGCTATTGATCTAATAAGAAATGCCACGTCTCATGTCTATGCTTGCTGCTATTATTCTGCTGTGCTATAAGCTGGAAAAATATGGCATTCTAATACTATATAATCTTTGTTCAACATTTCCCCTACTATGAATAAAAGCAAAATACTGCCACCATACTGGAAACTGAATGAAAAAAAGATTGCAGAAATTAAGACAGAGAAATGTACCGTATTTTTCGGACTATAAGACGCACCGGACCATAAGACGCACCTAGGTTTTAGAGGAGGGAAATAGGAAAAAAATTTTTTTCCTTTTTCCCTCCTCTAAAACCTAGGTGCTCCGGTGCGTCTTGTCCGAGTTTTGGATCGCCGTCCCCTACTTACGCGATGCCATGTTCCCTGGTGGTCTAGTGACGTCGGGGCAGGAAAGAGCCTGCTCTCCGTGCTCCTGACTGCTTCCTGACGGTCTCGGCGAGATTCAAAATGGCCGCCGAGAATCTCGGCGGCCATTTTGAATATCGCCGAGACCGTCAGGAAGCAGTCAGGAGCATGGAGAGCAGCGCGATGGGCAGGAAAGAGGGGGCTCTTTCCTGCCCCGACGTCACTAGACCACCAGGGAACATGGCATCGCGTAAGTAGGGGACGGCGATCCAAAACTCGCTACCTTCGGACTATAAGACGCACCCCCCATTTTCCTCCCAAATTTTGGGGAAAAAAGTGCGTCTTATAGTCCGAAAAATACGGTAATAGCTTGTCTCGTGATCTGAAACAATTTAGACGGAAACCAAGAGGGAGATATTTCATGCTGTTAATCAGGATGTTCTAGGAGTCTGATATTCTTTAGGCTATGTACCTCCAAACTGGAGTGCATTGGAAAGGTTGGAGATAGTATGTGTATGATGAAATTACAATACTTTTTGCAGTTGATGGATACAGTTGAGGCATAATTTGTTGATGAAGTAAGACTGGTTTTGGTGGTGGAGTATGGCAGCGGTTCTACTTGTTCTTAAAGGGTAGGAAAGAGATGGTATAGGTGAGAGGGGAGTCATCTCATACCTGGCGATGGAGGTTTTTCAATGTCTATATCATATCTCCCACCTTTCATCCAAAGTACACATATCAAGATCTTTAAGTCTATTCCGATATGCTTTATGATGAAGACCACTGACCATTTTTGTACCTGTTTTCTGGACTGACTCCACCCTGTTTTTTTATTTTTTTTGAGTTTTGTCACCTTGCTTATTCAACTTGTCTTTTTTTGCCTATGTATTTAATAATGTGAAAGCCAGGGGATGCATTAATGTAGATGCGTGTTTTGGGCGTGCACAAAATAATTTTTCAGTGCACCTGTACAAAATGTCTTTTAAAAATTTTTGACGAAAATGGACGTGCAGCAAAATGAAAATTGCGCGTTCATTTTGGGTCTGAGACCTTACCGCCAGCCATTGACCTAGCAGAAAAGTCTCCTGTGGTAACGGGGTGGTAATGACCTACGTGCGTCAAATGCCACTTTGTGCGCGTCTGAAAATAATTATTATTCTTAGGATGCACGTATCAGCGTATGCCAAAAATGAAATTACCGCAAGAGCTAAGCGGTAGCCGGGCGGTAACTCAATTTTGGTGTGATAGATGTTTATGTAGCTTAGTAAAAGGGCCCCTTTAGCGAATGAGAAATATTTTTGAAAAAAAAATATTTGCTGAGAGAGCAGCTAAGATGGCTGTTCAGTGCTATGCAGGAGACTATGGTTACACTGAATGCACAACGCATGTAGATCAGTATTCGAGATAGACTTCTGGCACCGACCACACTTTTTGAAGCCGCTGGGAGTCTTAGATGACATGGGTGGAAAAATCACGTCGGCGAAATCAAAAGGCTCGATTGTGTCAAAAAGGGGACACAAAAAAATGAGAATCGCGACGAGGGACGAAAGAAAACTTAAAAAGACTAAAACTAAAGAAATAAGGTTTTTTTTTTTTTCACTTGGAAAGAAAAAAACAAAAGAAAGCGGCGCTTTAAAACAAAAAGAAAGCGCGAATGCATGAGAACAGTTTCTCTGGGCCTGAGGGAGAGAGATGGACCCGCAGCCACTCTCCTCCGTGGAAAAGAAGTAACTGAGGCGGGCACGGCCGCGTATGCGTGATGGGCGTGCCCCACGCGCCGGATCCTCCCGCAAAGTTTTGGAGATTACTTGGAAAGTACTTCCGTTTCCTGGGCCGCTGACCCATCAGTGAGAAAAAGCAGCCTGCTTGTCTTCGGAGAACCATGGTTACACGAGTGTCTCTGAGTTTTGGGTCTGAGGTAGGATGCATCAGAACTACTGTCACATTTTAGCATTATCATCAGGCATCTTAGTGCTGCATTTGCCATGACTGCTGTGGTATCCATAGTAACAAAGCAAACAATTACAGAAAAGACCAAAATGGCCCAGCTGAGCCTTATCTACTTTGCATAGATGTGCATAAAAATTCTCTTATATAACCCAACTCCTCCACTCACGCAGTCTTCTATATTTTTTTATTTACTATTTAATCATTTTTGTACATCATGTCCCCAAACAAAAAGGCTGCTTAGCGATATAGAAAAGCACCATCAAGAGTGCAAAACCACCGTAACACGTCTGGGTATGTATGTGGGGGCAGGGGTGGCTCAGCAAGTGTGTTTGTAAAAGGGAAAGAAGAGAAGCAGTTTGAAAGGAGCAATTTCTTGCTATGTTTCCATTCATTATACCAAAGCTTCTATGCTGCAGAAGCTGAAATTGTTTTTTTCCACAGAAATGTATTGGTCCATTTTGGGGAAAGAAGGAAGGCTTTATTTTTATGGGACCCTCAGTGTGATTTGCATCTTTTCATCTCTTCCCCCCCCCCCCCCCCCATAACTCATGTGGTTCCGTTCTGTTAAAGTTTCAGAAAGTTATTTTGCCCCCAGGCAGCCAGCCATTCTCAATCCTTTATGTATAATTTCCCCCCCAACATCATTGGAAAAATAAAACATGCTTAAAAGTACACATTGGTGCATTTCCCCTTTTCCTTCAGTTGCAGACTATGGCATGGCTGTGTAGGGGGCTTGGTAAAGTGTGCCAATGGTGTAATTTGCCTGCTAACTTGGGGAAGATATGGGTGTGCCTGCTTATGTAGACTTCTCTCTCCCTGTCCTGCTGTTCTCACTTCCTGTCCCTTCCACTTTCTTGTATTATTTTATTTCCTTCCTCTTTGTCACTTCCCCCTTTCTTCCACCCCATGTACTCTACCTCCTTTCTTTCTCATGCCACTCCCTTTTAGTCTCTCTCCCCCCTCCCTTGTTGCTCTCGTTTCCTCCTCTAAAACCCTGCCCCCCTTCCTTATGTTCCTCCTCTCTAACCTCACCCCTTCCCTTCTCTGAAGTCAATCCAGACTTTGCCAGTGGGACCCAGGGGCTCGTACTGACTCTTTACCGCCACTGCCATTTTCTTCCTGTTGGTAGGACCTGGGGACTCCCGCTGGCTCTTTACTGCCATTGCTGCTCTATCCTTGCCAGTGGGACCCGAGGATACCCACTGGTTTTTTACTGTTGCTTCTGTACTCTATTCTTTGCTGCACAGTGAAGCCTTAGAGATGTAGTAGCTGAAAAGATAAGGGAAAGAAGGCTAGCCTTTGCATGTTACAAGATGACTCAGAAAGATGAAGACAGGAGAGAACACCTAAATAAGCGAAGAGAAGCCGGAAAAGCTATCAGGAAAGTGAAGCGGCAAATGGAGGAAAAGATAGCTAATACAGTAAAATTGGGGGACAAGACCTTTTTCAGATATGTAAGTAACAAGAGGAAGTGCCACAATAGCATTGTGAGGCTCAAAGCTGAGGGAGAGAAATATGTGGAAGATGATAAGGATAAAGCTGAACTGCTTAACGGTTATTTTAGCTCTGTGTTCACGAATGAAAGACCGGGGGTAGAGCTGCAGAAAACAAAGGCTAAAGGGGATGGATGTATGGTAGACCAAGACCCGTTTACGGAGGACTGTGTTTGTGAGGAGCTTGCCAAACTAAAAGTAGACAGGGCGATGGGGCCTGATGGGATACACCCGAGGGTGCCTAAGGAACTCGGAGAAGTTCTGTCGGCTCCGCTGACGGACCTCTTCAATGCTTCCTTAGAAACTGGAGTGGTCCTGGTGGACTAAAGAAGGGCGGATGTGGTTCCTTTGCACAAGAGTGGAAGTGAGGAGGTAGGGAATTACAGACCTGTCAGTCTGACCTCGGTGGTGAGTAAGCTAATGGAAACACTTTTAAAGAGGAGGATTGTGACATTTCATGAACTACATGGAATGCGGGACCCGAGGCAGCATGGCGTCACTAGTAGCAGGTCGTGTCAGACGAATCTGTGTTCTTCGACTGGGTGACCAAACAGTTGGATGTGGGAGGGGCGCTTGATGTGGTATACTTGGATTTCAGCAAAGCCTTTGACACGGTTCTGCACAGGCGACTGATAAATAAATTGAGTGCCCGTGGTGTGGGACCTAGAGTAACTGATTGGGTAAAAAATTGGTTGAATGGTAGGAGACAGAGGGTAGTGGTAAATGGAGCTTGCTCTGAAGAAAAGGATGTCGTCAGTGGAGTACCGCAAGAATCGGTCCTAGGGCCGGCTCTTTTTAACATCTTTGTGAGCGATATTGCGGAAGGACTGTCTGGTAAGGTTTGCAGATGATACTAAACTTTGCAACAGGGAGGATACCCTGGAGGGTGTGAATAACATGAGTAAGGACCGATATTTGGCAACGAAGGTTTAATCCCAAAAAATGCAGGGTCATGCACTTGGGTCGCAAAAATCCGAGGGAAAGGTACAGTATAGGGTGTGTAGTGCTTCAGTGTGCGAAGGAAGAGCGTGACTTGGAGGTGATTGTGTCGGACGACCTTAAAGCTTTCAAACAGGTAGAAAAAGTAACGGCCAAAGCCAGAAGGATGCTTGGGTGCATAAAGAGAGGCATGACTAGCAGGAAAAAGGAGGTGATAGTGCCATTGTATAAGTCGCTGGTGAGGCCTCATTTGGAGTACTTTGTGCAGTTCTGCAGACCGCACCTAAGGAAAGATATAAACAGGATGGAGTCGGTCCAGAGGGTGGCTACGAAATTAGTAAGCAGTCTTGAATGCAAAAATTATAGGGACAGGCTTATGAACCTCAACATGTATACGCTGGAAGAGAGGAGGGAGAGAGGAGACATGATAGAGACGTTTAAATATCTCAAGGGCATTTATGTACAGGAAGAGAGCCTTTTTCAAATGAAGGAGAGCTCTGGAATGAGGGGGCATACGACAAAGTTAAGAGGGAATAGGCTTAGGAGTAAACTAAGGAAGTATTATTTCACAGAAGGGGTGGTGGAGGAGTGGAATGGCCTCCCGGTGGAGGTGGTGGAGTCGAGGACTGTTCCAGAATTTAGAATGGCATGGGATAAGCATGTGGGATCGCTTAGGAACAGGAAGAATTAGGGTTTACAGAGGATGGGCAGACTGGATGGGTCATATGGCCTTTATCTACCGTCATGTTTCTATGACAGACCCTCCCCAAAGTTGCTTAGGTGAAAAATGACTACAAACTTAGGGGCCCTTTTACTAAGCGGGTTTTGGGCGCGCGCAGAATTATTTTTCAGCGCACCTATAAAAAAAGGCATTTTTTTCCCCCCAGAAAATGGATGTATGGCAAAATCAAAATTGCCGCGCATCTATTTTGGGTCTCTGACCTTACTGCCAGCTATAGACCTAGCGGTAAAGAATTTGGGAGGTAATGACCTACGCATGTCAGAGGTCAATTGGCGCGCATCCGCTATGCGTGCCAGAAAATAATATTTTTCAGACGCTATTAGCGGACACGCGCCAAAAATGAAATTACTGCAAGAGCCACACGGTAGTCGGGGCGGTAAGCTCATTTTGGTGCATGTTGGGCACCCGTAGACACGCGGCTTAGTAAAATGGGCCCTTAGCAAGTAAATAGAAACAGCACTGCATTTCCTTATTTGGAAATGTAGCTCTTCCTGTAGATGGAAAGGTCTTGCTTCACTGTTTCCAAGTAACTACTTTCAAAACTTTTTCCTACAACAATTTTAAATCAAGTAATCATATCTAAGAGATAATATACATGACTAACAGCAACAAAATATAACAAACTGTGCTGAAGTATGCACTAAATATGTATGAACATAAAAGTAAAGCAGAGGCTGTTAATGTAAAGTCCACTGGTGAATGAATTAATGGGTATCATTTCATATCCAGTGATCCTTCTGGATTATAATGCTGCACAATTTTAAGTAAATAAATGTATTATTTGGCAAATCTGTAAATGTTCTGTACTTTTAAAAATCTAGCAGTTGTCCTCTCCATCTATTTAAAAGACTTGTAAAAAATGATATAAACAGAACCTGTCCACTGTATTTACTGAATGTGTGCTGCAAAAGTTTCTCTCTTACAGGTTCTGTGATAGCACTGGCTCTTGCAGGATCACTTCAAAGGCTGAGACAGAGGATCACCTACCACCCACATTCAGGGCTTGATCTTTCCTGCAGATTATTGGCTGTGAATTCTATAAAATCGGGATTAAAAATGTGTTGCTTCATTAAAAGTTCTTTTTGTTTTAATTAAACGTCTTCTACATTATAGTGGAAAAAACAGGGCTTTAAATTCTTTCCTGGATTACCATAGTTAAAAAAAAAAATCTTATAACAGTTCACAGTATTTGGCTTGACATATAACCCATCGGAATGCCTAGAATTTTCAACTAAATTCATCGTGCAAAGAGCTGGATACCGCAGTATACTTGTGAGGTCTACAGAACAAACTCAGCCACATGCATTTTTGCCTTTCAATTCCCTTGCTAAAAGCAAATCGACCTATTTATTAACAATAATCATCTGATTATTTTCTTTCCAACTCTCTTCTACTTTTTTCTTAGTACAACTAGTTAACAAAAGCACTAGAAATGTGACCTGTGGCTTAATATGCACAGAACCACAACAGAAAGTTTGAGGTTTCTAAACTTAACGGAACAACTGAATCAGCAAAACAATACAGTACATCTCAAAATATGCACAGATTGTTGGCTAAGATTTAAACCTCAAGGTTTTCTAAATTAAAATCATCTGAATCAAACACGCAAAGATAAATTATGAATGTAATAGTTCACATACAATTAGCAGAGTCAGCAACTTCATCAGCAATGAATGTTAAAGCCATTGCAGCATATGGAAATTATAACTCCCTCAAGAGCTATTGAAAGAGATCTGTTTTTATTTGGTTGTATTTTATTTATCAAGTTCTGGTAAATTCCCTGTGTAGGCAGTTCTTGCATTCTCCTTTGAGACATAAGTGTGCATGTAGTAAGAGGCTTCTTGAGCTTGCCTGGCGCCACAAATGTCTAAAATATACAAACATGAGACCCTTCTTTACTAGTATGACTCTCCATAGCTCTGCTGCTGAATGGGGTGGCTTTCTGTTTAAAATGCAATCATCTAGGCCCAGATGATCCAAAGCTCCGCGCTGTTCTGAACAGCGTTCTAAAAATAGCGCTGGAACAGCGCAGGGCTTTTCTGCATTGATGATCAAAGATAATGCATGCAAATCTAAGCAGCGCAATTATCTTTGATTATCATGTAGAAGTGCGGGAGAATTGTGCCGAGCATGCCTCAGCACAATCCTCCCGCATTTGTTTGACAGGTCTGGGCTGTCAAAAGCCCAAACCTGTCAAACAGCCTGCCCCAAGGCCCGAACAACGGGGGCTGGAGGTCCGGTGGGTCTCCAGCCCCCCCCCCCAAACCCCCAGAAAATGTCGTGGCCGTCGCCGGCCAAACGCTCTCCCACCCTCCCACCCAGCGTTCAAGGAAGGCTGGAGATCCGGAGGGTCTCCAGCCCCCCCAAACCCCCACAAAATGTCGTGGCCGCCGGCCAAACCAAACCCTCTCCTACCCAGCAATGGGGGGAGTGGGTGCTGGAGGTCCGGTGGACCTCCAGCCCACCCCAACTCCTCCCCCCCAGCATTCTTTCAATCCCTGGTGGTCCATGGTGGGTGACAACCCCCCTCCCGGCCCCCCTACCTTTCGTTGGAGGAGGGACGCATCCCAGGATGCAATGGGCGGGGCTGGGTGCCGCCATTTTGCGGCGGCGTCGACTGGAAGAGGAGGGAGGCATGCTGCGCCCCTCCTCCAACGAAAGGAAGGGGGGCTGGGAGGGGGGTTGTCACCCACCACGGACCACCAGGGATTGAAAGAACGCTGGGGGGGAGGGGTTGGGGTGGGCTGTAGGTTCACCGGACCTCCAGCACCCCCCCCCCCCCCGTCGCAGGGTGGGAGAGGGTTTGGTTTGGCCGGCGGCCACAACATTTTATGGGGGTTTGGGGGGGGGGGGGGGCTGGAGACCCTCCGGATCTCCAGCCCTCCTTGAACATGGAAGGGGTGGGATCGTCAGGGGGGACCGGACCTCCAGCCTCCCCCCGTCGCTGGGTGGGAGAGCGTTTGGCCGGCAACGGCGACATATTCTTGGGGTTTGGGGGGGGGGGGCTGGAGACCCACCGGACCTCCAACCCCTGTTTGCATTCGCTTTGGGGGGGGGGAACGGGGGCCTGCCAGCATGCAACTGCATGCTGGACAGGGCTCACCATTCCTCCCCAAGATCCGCAAAGTCTAACGCCAGCTCGGAGCTGGCGTTGATTTTGCCGCGGCCAGCGACCCAATCTTTGGCATACTGGACACTGATCATTGGGGATGAATGCGTTAAGCGCTGATTAGCATGCATTTGCAAGCTAATTGCACTAAGAGCCCTCGAGCGCGTTGTTTCAGGCGCTCGAGCACTCTGATCATGGGTCGGCTGCAAACTCCGGCGCTAGTATGGCGTTAACCGCCTCTAGCGCCGGAGTTTGCTTTTGATCATGAGGGCCCTAGTTTGCTTCTCTTTATAGTTGGTCCGAGAGAAAAATCAAACAGTGCCTTGTTTAAAAACAAACAAAAAAAAAATCCGGTTCAGATATAAAATTATTTTAAGGTTTTATCTTTCAACCTGTTTATTGATGATACAGCACAGTTGACAATTGATATTCACAATACATAACCGGCACAAAGGCCAACAAACTGCTAAATATCAAAGTATACCATATACCATCTTACAGTTTTCTCCCCCCTTGATACTACTCATACTTAAATCCAAACATGACAGATTCCTCTTCCCACCCTTGAATCTCTCAACCCCCCCCCTCCCGCCCCCCCACCACCTCCCCTGTGGTTATTTTAAAGGTTTTATTTTTATATCACTGCTGTTCATGAAAGTCAGCTGTATTGCTTATGTTTGTGTAAAATGACTTGAAAGCACAGCATGACACAGTTATAACAAAAATAAACTTACTTAAAAGTGGATTCATTTTTATCATCATCCCTCAAATATTGTTTTGCAATAAATCACATCAGACTGTGCTTTGATATGAATGTCAGTTTGAGGGAAGGACAGAAATTGACTCTCTTCTCCATGGCTGTTTTTTTTTCTTTAGCTTGGAATTCTGGTACATTCAACCCAGTGTGGTCCACTAGTCCCACTTGGTTATGATTTGGTCCCACACAAACTGCTGCACCAGTTTAGCTGTGTTTTTTATTTTTTTATTACATTTGTACCCCGCGCTTTCCCACTCATGGCAGGCTCAATGCGGCAGGCAATGGAGGGTTAAGTGACTTGCCCAGAGTCACAAGGAGCTGCCTGTGCCGGGAATCGAACTCAGTTCCTCAGTTCCCCAGGACCAAAGTCCACCACCCTAACCACTAGGCCACTCCTCCACTCTGTTAAGTGTCATGTATGCTGCTTGATCCATCTGGTACCGCACAGCCCTATGCAGACCTACTGGATTCCTCTTCTTTCTTCAGCCCAACATAGGGAGCTGCCTAAGTCAGCTTACCTTGAGGTCATTGTAAAATGTTCCCTTTTCCCTTCTTTCTAAGACGAACATCTTTAGCTCCTTCTGTGCTGCAGATATGGCAAACAGTGCAAGCCATTTTGCTGGACCTGCATTGAACTCTCTCTACCAAATCAACATAATTTTGGAGATGCACACAGTACTCACAGAGGCGTAAGGTTGCTAATATGTACCTCTTTTTGTTATTGATAGCTCTCTTTATACGTCCAAGATGACTATTCATTTTACTGATTGGCGATCAGAGACGATGACCTCCAGTTTCATTTCTGTTTGCTAACAATTCTCTTTAAAAATGCTATTTGGCCTTTGGATTTCTGCCCCTGAAATGCACACTTTTGCCTTTTTTGGGGTGGGAATTAAGTGGAGGTGCCAAAGCTTTGACCATTTTTCCGATATTTTTAGTCATCTTGATTCTACCTATTCGTTCTGGCGTGTCTACTCTGCAGCACATTTTTAGATCACCTGCAGGTAGGCACATCTTTTCTCTATTTGTTTCTCAATGTCACTTATAAGGATACTAAAGAGAGCTGAGACAATTGCTGTAGCATCCCACTGGCCAATTTTCCTTTACAAGAGTGGATCCCTTCAACTACTCGCTGAGTCCTGCTGCTCAACTAGAAAGAGTGCCAAAGCCTTTACAAAAATCCAGATAGTTGACATCTATTGCACTTGTCAGGGTAACGTTCTAGTGCTTTTAGGTTATTTGACAGCTTGGACAGGAGCCTAGGCAAAGGATACTCAGTTCATTTCTCAACTCTGGTCAGCAATAAAGCCTTCTAGCCTACATTATGAAAATACCCAAGTTCTTCCTAGCTACAATGAATCCATTCGTACATCAAGTTTACACAGCAATCGTACCATGCCTTACAGATTACCTCAAAGTAACAATAAATTATTTGCAGAGACTCTGTTTATCAGCAGAGAGACCAGGCTATCTAGGCCTAAGGATATGAATCACCAACCATGATGTACAGAGGATGATGCTGTATCTGCTTTTCTCCAGACTCTTGGAATCTTTCCATTTCAAGTGATATGTTAAATAGAGTTCTGAGAAATATAATTAGTATGATTAATTCCTTGATATTCTGAAATGACCTGTAATAGGTCCCATATCCTTGTCTATTTTCAACTGTGACAGAACCTTGAATATTACTTCCTCAGCCAATGGTAATGTGTTCATTCTGTAACCCCTTACAACCTTGTCCTTGGTCCATCACCTTCTCCTTGTAGTTTGAATGCCAAGAAAAGATTTTGTTTATATGTTTCCTTTTGATCCTCCTCTTCACTAAACTCATTCCCTCCCTATAAATCTTAGTGGGCTTCCTTTGTGCACTTAAATATTTCAATAAAGTGATATCCCCTGCCTTTGTTGATTGTTCAATACATACCACTACTTGAGCCTTTCCCCTTTCTCTTGTAATTTTGTCAGTCCTTCAGTTCCTTCCCCCCCCCCCCCAATGCTATTTGCTATTTTCTTTGTTCTTAATTTTTTGACCCCTAATAGCCTCTTTCTTCTCTTCCTCTTGCTATCATGCCTGACACAAAGATCTGTTTGCTTTCAACTAAAGATTGAACTAAACCAAAGGTCATTTACCCCAAACTATTACATTATTTAATTACCCTATGCTTAGACTAATTAAAAATAGTTCTTTTTTATTACTTATACTTTACATTAATTAAAGCGGTTAGATGATTTAAATACCATTATTTCACTATTTGTTTAAAATGGATTAATGTACCATTTATCAGTTCTTGCTATAAATTCCCTTTCATTAACTAAATGTAGATTAATAGCTGGCCAGAAAATAACATTGCACTGCAATTTTCTCAAATGCTTTCTGCTGATATCATCAACCAACCACAAGAGAGTATCTAGACAGCTTTAATGACAGTGGAGACAAGAGTAAGCAAAATGAACAGAAAGATATGACAGCTACATTGTCCAACTGAGCCAACAAGACATAGCCTGGCAAGTGTGGCAATATCTGCACAATTAACCTATATTTTATAGTGCTTCTAAAATTATTTAAAGAAAAAAATAATATACATTTGCAATGCATTTCAATCATATATTTCAAAGTAACTTACAGCTGTTCAAAGCTGGCATGGGGTTGATGGTGTGCAAAAAGGACAATTGCCCTTTGCCCTTATGCTACAGGGAGGCCGAAGCCTGCCCAAGCTGAAGGAAGCACAGCCTGATAATGGCCTTTGGGGTCCCCTCCAAAATTTCTTCTCTAGGTAATAGCATCTCTACACTTGCCCTGCAGCTATTATAATGCCAAGAGTTCTTAGCATTTTTGTGGTCCTCAATGAAATAAAGGAAGGGAAGGGGTTGGATTATAATGGACTAAACCATAAATAGAAAAGAATTATGCAATATGAAACTGATTACAAGGACAGCAACAATAAATATTTCACAGACAGGGAACAAAGAAAATGAAATGAACCAGGGATAGTAGATAGCACGGACGGGCAGTCTGCATAGGAGTAGCCTAGTGGTTAGTGCAGTGAACTTTGATCCTGGGGAACTGGGTTTGATTCCACTGCAGCTCCTTGTGACTCTGGGCAAGTCACTTAACCCTCCATTGCCCCAGGTACAAATAATTACCTGTATATACTATGTAAACTGCTTTGAATGTAGTTACAAAACAAAAAAAACACAGAAAGGTGGTATATCCCTTTCCCCCTATTTTTACCTGCCGTCATTTTCTCTGTTTCTATGTAAATCATTGGAATCATGGAAATGCTTGAGCATTTAGCACACAAAGAGGGGCCTAATCGAACAGGGACGCCCAAGTTTTCCTGCGGGTGTCCTTGCAGTACATCCCCGCGAAGGGGCGGGGAAACCCGTATTATCGAAACAAGATGGGCGGTCATCTTTCGTTTCGATAATACGGTCGGGGATGCCCAAATCTCAACATTGAGGTCAACCTTAGAGATGGTCGACATAAATGTTGAGATGGTCGACCTTAGAGATGGTCATCCCCAGTTTTTGGTGATCATGGAAACTGAGGACGCCCATCTCAAAACGACCAAATCCAACTCATTTGGTCGTGGGAGGAGCCAGCATTCGTAGTGCACTGGTCCCCATGACATGCCAGGGACATCAACTGGGCACCCTAGGGGGCACTGTACTGGATAACTGATGCACTAACTGAACGGAAAAAAGCCCTTCCCTTACTGATCCCTTAGCGATTCGGAAAGGATATGGGCATGCATGAAGGAAATCGCATGCAAATGAGCTGCTCACTGTTAGCTCATTTGCACATGATTTCCTTCCTAAGGAGGGGAAGCCAGTGCAGAGCAGCCAAGCATTATGCATGGCTGCTCTGCGCATGCCAAAGATGCTTCATACATGCAGACAAGCTGCGTGTATAATAGCCGTCTACAACCTTAAATAAATTGCCATCTACAACCTTAGAAAATACAAGTCCAGGTGAAAACGTCTAAGTGCTCGTCAGGGACGTCTTTTTAATTTTTTAGAGTATGGGTGAAGCACGTCCTTCGCTATGCCTCTGTCCCTGCGATGGCAGTTGAGGACGCCCAAAATGTGGATGTTTCTGTGAGAAGGACATCATGCCTGGATGCTTCTGTGAGAAGGATGTCCATGCCTGCTATGCCTCCGACACCCCTTTATTTATTTGGATTTTGGATCACAAGCAGCAGCAGTGGGATTTGAACCGGCCCCCCTCTGGATTGCAAGACCAGTGCTCTAACCACTAGGCCACTCCTCCACTTCACTCCTTGAAATTTTGGCCGTCCCTGTGGGGCGGGGGGCAGTTCAGGACGTCCAAAATGTTTGAAAGAAGGATGTCCATGCCTTCGCTATGCCTCCACTGACAAATGCATACCTCCTCTCCCAGGGACTGCATACTGCTGTAATGGACCTGAGTATGACATTGCAGGCTGGCAAAAAGTTTTTAAAGTTGTTTTTTTTCAGGGTGGGAGGGGGTTAGTCACCACTGGGGGAGTCATGGGAGGTCATCCCTAATTCCCTCCGGTGGTCATCTGGTCAGTTCGCGCACCTTTTTGAGGCTTGGTCGTAAGAAAAAATGGGCCAAGTAAAGTCGGCCAAGTGCTCGTCAGGGATGCCCTTCTTTTTTCCATTATCGCTCGAGGACGCCCATCTGTTAGGCACGCCCCAGTCCCGCCTTCGCTACGCCTCCGACACGCCCCCGGGAACTTTGGTCGTCCCCGCGACGGGAAGTAGTTGGCTTTTGATTATGCTGATTTGGGCGACCCTGAGAGAAGGACACCTATCTCCCGATTTGTGTCGAAAGATGGGCGCCCTTCTCTTTCGAAAATAAGCCTGTAAGTCTAACAGATATAAGAATTAAGACAAAAAAGGAATATACAACGAACTACTTGTAGATATAAAGGACAGACATGTCATGTAATGCAACACATTTGTATTCTTCCAACTCTTAATTAGGATAATCACTAGAGAATGTTCTACAAACAGAATATGACAATATAACATAAAATATAATAAAAATGTTAAGAAAACAACTTTTTAAACAAATGTCTTCATATTTTCTGAAATAGAAAATAAGATGACTCAATTTTCAAATCTCTAAGTACAGAATTCCATAATTGTACTGATTGATAACAAATAGAGGGGGTCTTTTGCATAGGCACGCGCTAAATGCTAGATACCCATATATTCCCATGGGTCTCTCTAGCGTTTAGTGCGTCTATTTTTAGTGCATGCTAAAAATGCTGGTGCGCCTTTGTAAAAGGACCCCAGAGCACATAAAAAACTTTTATAATGAACAACTTGAAAACAGAGATAATAAATTAAACGAGAGCCACCTGCATGAGAAGTTTGAGTACAGTTGGGGAAAGAAAATGATTTAACTCAGTGTTCTTTTTTTTTTTTTACTTGAATTTTTATTAAAAGCTTAAAGAGGTCAAACAATAAAGAATGGCAATAGTGAACAACCTAAACAAGAACAGAGAAATACCATTACTCTGAACATTTTCCCTGAAACAATCCCCCCTCCTCTAAAGCACAAGCATTACAAACTGGTTTGGATATTACTAGCAAAAACCATAAACACAAACCACTTAAGAGAAAAAGAAGAAATAAGGTGAGGAGTCCCATTCTTAACTAAGGGCTTCTTTACAAAGCTGTGTTAGCGATTACTCGCAAGGTAAACGAGATGAAGCCCATTCAGTTCCTATGGCTTCCTCTCATTTGATATGCTAGAATCTCTAGAACGGTTTAGTAAAAGAGCTCTAAGTATTCTGGAGATTTAAAGATTGTAAGAACCAAACAGGCAGTTAAAAAGAGTACACGAGCCTAAACAGATAACAAACGTAACCGTACAAGAGATGGGTAGCCCTGTTGAACTTCAAACAGAATATTAAATTATTTGACAGCTGTATTTGGAGAGTCTGCAGTTTCTGTTGAAGTTTAACTGTATTGTGGCATCAAGACTGTTGCACTAGTCTGTGTGTGATACAATAAGGGCCTGGGCCAATAACGAAAAATGTTCTTCTGAAAAAAAGGATGTACATGACAAAGTTGTCCTAAGCTTTTAAAAAGCAGTTTTCCACTACATGTATTTAAACGTGGTTTCTAAGGAGAGTGTAGTGTTTAAATAATACTAATAGCAAGCTGAAAAGTATTTGACTATCCCAGTCTTGTTCAAAACGTGCAAAATCAATGAAATAAGTTTCACTTTTTTCTGGTTAAAGTGGAGAAAAAACGAACCTCAGTAGTCAAAGCATGGCAGCATTGAAACGACTCCGAGTCGTTTCAATGCTGGCATTGAGTGCTATTATGACACTGCCTGCCATGCTTTGACTACTGAGGTCGTTTTCCTCCACTTTAAACCAGAAAAAAGTGAAACTTATTTCATTGATTTTGTACATTTTTGAACAAGACTGGAATAGTTAAATACTTTTCAGCTTGCTATTAGTATTTTACTTTTTTCGCTGGAAATTGGGGTCTAGCTTTATCTGTGTTTAAATAATACCCATGATTTCACCTTCGTGACAAACCATCGGGCAGTTTTAGTTTGCCAGAAATAGGATGTGCTTGATGACTTAACAATAATAATTTGGTCTTATCCCTATTACGTTAAAAAACCAGAGTCCTACTTTTATGTTCAATAAATGTAATGCAGTTACATATATTCAATACAGTGTTCTTCCATTCATTGTCTATAGGTACTAGCATATCATATCATCTGAATATGAATAAAACTTCCTCCAAAAGAGTTAAAGCTCTTATCAAACACGTCTGAAAGAAATATCTAAGTATAAACAGAAAATGGTAAAAAAAAAAAAAGTTGAACTAGTTCCACAATGCATGCCAGCTATGTAAACATACACAGTGAAGAGCTAGATACATTTTCGGGAGAAATTTTCTGGACTGTGGATGTAAATGAAAATTTATAGGCTAGATTCTATATATCACCCCTAAAAAATCAGCGCCGAAAAAAATATGCATAGGCACGGTTTATAGGAATACGCCTAACACGAATTTTCTGTGACCATATTTAGTCGCAGACATTTATATCAATGAAAACCTGGTATAAATGCCAATGCTTAAATTATGTGTGGAACATGGATATTCTAAAACACTGAACATAAATTCTAGGAACAACACGCCCATTCCTTGCACCCTTTTTTAGATCTGCATTTAGAATTTACTTGCATCATAGTATAGAATATGCTTAAGCATTAGTGCACATAAATTCTAATTAATACCAATTAGTGTCAATAATTGATTAAATTCAATTATCGGCACTAATTGGCTTGTTAAGCTAATTAAGTTCCAGAATATGCACGGATTTGTGCGCACAACTCAAATTGCACTATATAGAATCCAGGGGTATATGTAAAGGATGATTTTAATGGAAAGGGTGGTGCACAAAGAACAAATTTTGAGAAATATTTTAGCCCAAATGATATGAAAAAGGTTAATGGAAAGAGAATAACTGAGCTGTGCTTCCAATATGATCTCTTTATAACAAATATATCTGCAGTATATAGGATTACAAGTCTACATATTATAAATGGAATGACCTAAATGTTAAAAGCCTGACTGTCTGCATTGTTACAGTGAAAAAGAGGAGGATAGTTTTTGATTCCTTTGCAGTGGAAATACAGATCATAAAATGGTGATGTCATAAAATAGAGAACTGAGAAAAAGAGGGAATCCATAGAAATAATAAGCAAAAGGATATCGTTACAATATCAAAATTATAGTACAAGAGGGGGGCGTAGCAGTGTCGGTGTTACCTGGTCTTGGAGAGACTGTGCGTTGAATCCTCACTCTTGTTTCCTTCCTGGCTTGTTTGGAGTTTTTTCGATGCCTCATACTAAACAGAAAGGGAGCATGAAGGCACAACTGCTGCTGGCCTGAACTT